>NC_138661.1:30898527-31131027 GCF_964273445.1 Streptopelia decaocto
TGAAAACAATTTTAGAGTGTGTTCATGATTGCAGGGTATGTCTTCTCTTACTTCTTGAAATGAAAGTGATAAACCAATTTGCAGGTGTGGCAGAATGCAAACCCCTCTTTTCTCCCCCCCGCTCCTTCATCATGGAAGGAGTAGGCACAATCTCCCTCTCTATTACTTGAGGCTAACAGCTTCTTTTGTTTGGCCCCAGAGCACCCTGGCCAGGGCCATTAAGAGAAGAGAGTGCTGAGGCGCCAGTGAGTCGCTGGGCACCTGTGACCAGTGTGGGGGATGTTTGGAGCCCTCAGGGGCACCCCACAGCCGGTGTGGGGGTGCAGAGAAGCTTCTAGAATGCCTGCAGTCAGGTCTGATCAGCCAGTATAAAACGGGACTCTCGTCTTTGCCGGTTGTCGCGGGTCTCTCGGAGCACGAGCTTAGCCACTGCCGCTAGGAGCCACGGCTCCCCACCCCCCCGCTTCCCGGGACTGAGACTCCACTTGCCTGCCGCCACGTGTGTAAGTAAATTAACCCTCGCAGGATTGCAAGTATATGTATATATTCCGTGCACATTTGCACATGTACTTTCCGTGCACATTTGCACGTGTAACTTTCCGTGCACATTTGCACGTGTACTTTAAATTATTTCCTCGCACAATCGCGAGTGTATTTTCCTCCCGTGCTTCCACATAAGCACGTGTAGTATCCCGTGCACATTTGCACGTGTAAGTAAATTAACCCTCGCAGGATTGTGAGTGTATTATAAATTTACCCTCGCAGGAATCACGAGTGTACACTTTCCGTATTCACTACGAGTACGTGTATCTCTTCAAAAATAATCCCACACCGTGTTCAGGCAAGTGTGTACTTGTCTCGGACTCAGGGGCGGCTCCGGCATTGTTTTGAGTGAAGCCACGTGCATGCACACTGTGGACTGCCTGTTGTATTAGTTGCTGCCCCTTAATAATTTTCCTCAACTGATATCCGAACCTTTATTTAAGTCACTTTGGAGTGCTAAAACCCTGTTTCTCACCGGTTTAATGAAAGTTGTTTTGGACCCTGTTGTCCCTTAAACTAACCTCGGGGTACCTCCGTGACAGCAGGTGATTCAAAACTCTACAGTAGAAGGCTACAGCACCGCACACAGACATTCTTGATGAATGTTAGTCTGTGTCATCACAATAATTTGACGTACTACAAAGCAAAACACATATGAACAGAGCTCTACTGTTCTTATGCTGCAGGCAATTTTTCTGTTTCATATGATTGATATACTCTGTTGCAACAGCTGAAGCAAATCTCTCTATATAGCCTTCTGTTTCATTCTGTATATAGTAAATGCATGTAGGCATTTTATAGTAGAGAGTTTTGAGTTTTAACCATAATTAAACCTTAATGAGTTTGCTTGCATGAGAAGCAGCACACTTCATTCCACCAGTTAGTTCAGACAAACATATCCCTTAGGTTTTCAGCCACTTGTTCAATAGTCTTCATTGTCTAGTAAACCTGAATTAATCCTCTATATCTACTATTAAACATAAGGCCGTGGAAAAAATAAAGGAATATTTAAACCTTGAGGAGGAAAGACAAGTGGAACACTGCATCCAAAAGAGTGGCTGAAGAGAAACACGAGTCAGATCACTACAGCAATTTGAAGAGAAATGTGTGCTGTGGCCCCAAAAGATGAAGATATTATGAAATAAAGCTCTATTTTTAAATACTTTAGAAAGAAATTGATCCAGACTCCATGCTAACAGTTTTCTTTGTATGACAGTGTTGCCTTATAGGATAGGTTAATCCTGCTCTTTCTACTGCTGCACAGAGAAAGAGAGAAACAATCTTTCTTCATCTTCAGACAGCATGTGCCTTAAACAGGTCCCTTGGGATGCTACATTGACATTATATGTTCTGTACTCCAGAATGTCCCAGGAGTACAGTAGTTCTTTTAAACCCATGTTATTTCAGGGTATAAACTTCTCTGATTTACTCTGTTAGGTGGTTTCTTAGAAAGCCTTCACAGCTGTGCTACCTGAATTCTCTTCCTTGGAGCCCAGCTTAAACTTTCAGTTGTTTCATGGAAGTAATGAGTTTAGTGCATTGTGGGACTTACTCTAAAAGCAAGACACTTCCCATGCCAACTTTCTCATGAGATGATGAATCATTACAATTTTTTTTTTTGTCATTGTCATCACTGTCAGATAACTCAAAATTCCGAATTTTGATGTCTCAGTGAAGTGCTTACAGATCACTGAGATTAAACTGGTTATTCATAATAGTTTCAAATTTAGTCATCTGAGTTGTTCTTTTTTTCTGTAATGGTAAAAAAAAAAAAAAAAAACAACAACCTGTATGTGTATTAGTGTTCCATGGAAGTAGTTTGTTTTAAATTTAAGCTGCAAATTGTTTACATTGCAGGGAAAAATATCAGGTAAGTGCCACTGGTATTTGAAGCAGGAAATGCCATAAGTCTGCCCTGGATTTTAGTTTCTGTGAGAATTAGTTTCTGTGAGAATTTAGTTTCTGTAAGAACTTGGACCAATCAGAAAAACACTGTAGTCTGAACAAGCAAGTCTTACCCTTCTGAATCAGCACATAACTCTAGACTAGTCAGCTTTGTCTCATACCCCTTGCAACTGAATTTCCCTTGATGCTCATGAAGCTGAAAAGAATCTATATTTTGGTGTTTTCACTGTTGCTTTTGCAACTGGGGAGTTACCCAGCTGCAATCTGTTCTGGCTACATTATCAAACTGCTTAGAGGTTTTAGTCTAGATAAGATGCACAATCTGATAAACGAACAACAAAAAATTAAAAATATCTAACATGAAATACTAAAGATCTTTGCTCTATATAAAACCAAATACTCATTAGTGCTGTAATACAAAACACTTGATAAAATGTTTATTCACTTGCTAAAAGCAAAATGAGTATGCTCACTTTGTCTATTACCTAAGGAACCCAATGAGAATCATGGAGATTCATTTATAATAATGTTTCCCACCTGTGAGTTAAGTTTCATAAGTCCACTACAAACAAATCACAGGACACAGAACAATAAACCCTCTGCTGCGGTGACCATGACATGGTGGAGTTCAGGATCCTGCGTGGTGGAAGCAAGGCAATAAGGAAGACTAAAACCATGGGCTTCAGCATGGCAAACTTTGGCCTCTTCAAGGTCCTGCTTGGAAGAATACCATGGGTTAGGGCTCTAGATGGTAGTGGGGTCCAAGACACCTGGCTCGTATTCAAACATCTCTTCCTCCAAGCTCAAGACAGATGCATCCCTATGAGCAGGAAATCCAGTAAAGGAAGTAGGAGGCCAGCATGGATGAGTAACTCAGATGTCAAAACTCAGGTGGAAGAAGGATGTTTATGTAATGTGGAAAAAGGGACAGACCACCTGGGAGGAACATAAGGTGGCTGTTAGAGTATACAGGGATGTGGTAAGGAAGGCCAAGTTCCACTTGGAATTAAATCTGACCAGGCATGTAAAAGACAAGAAGGGCTTCTTCAAGTATATCAGCAGCAAAAGGAAGGTTAAGGAAAATGTAGCTTCCAATGCTGAATGAGGTGGGTGTCCTGGTGATGGATGATACAGAGAAGGCAGAGTTACTGAATGCCTTCTTTACTTCTGTCTTTACTGCTAAGATGAGCCCTCAGAAATCCCAGACCCCAGAGGTAGGAAAGAAACTCTGGTGAAAGGCAGACTTTCCCTTGGTTGAGGATTATCAGGTTAGAGATTGTTTAGCTAAACTGGACATCCACAAATTCATGGGCCCCAATGGGATGCAACCATGAGTGCTGAGAAAGCTGTCAGATGTTTTTGTTAAGCCACTCTCCATCATCTGTGTACCTGCTTTAGCAGGTGGCTTGGACTAGATGATCTTGAGAAGTCCCTTCCAACCCTAACTATTCTGTGATTCTGTGATCTCTGAAGTTCCTGAGGACTGGAAGAAAGCCAGTGTCACTCCAGTCTTCAAAAAGGACAAGAAGGATGACCCAGGAAACTACAGGCAAATCACCCTCACCTCCATTGCTGCAAAGGTGAAGGAACAACTCATTCTGGACTTCATCTCCAAGGATGTGGAGGAAAATAAGGTTATCGGGAGTAGTCAGCATGGATTCACCAAGGGGAAATCATGTTTGACCAACCTGATAGCCTTCTATGATGGTATGACTGGCTGGGTAGACAAGAGGAGAACAGTGGATGTTGTCTGCCTTGACTTCAGCAAAGCTTTTGATGCGTCTCTCACAATATCCTTGTAAGTAAGCTCAGGAAGTGAAGGTTGGACAAATGCATGTTGAAATGGATCATGAACTGGCTAGATGGTAAGTTTGCTGATTATACCAAACTGGGTGAAATGCCTGACAAACCAGAAGGCTGTGCTGCCATTCAGCAAGACCTGGAGAGGCTGGAGGACTGGGCGGAGAAGAACCTAATGAAGTTCAACAAGGGCAAGTGTAGGGTCCTGCACCTGGGGAGCAATAACCCCAGGCACCAGTATAGGTTAGGAGTTGAACTGCTGGAAAGCAGCATTGCAGAGTGGGACCTTGGAGTTCTGCTTGATATTAGGCTGACCATGAGTCTGCAGTGTGCCCCTGTGGCCAAGAAAGCAAATGGTATCCTGGGGTGCATTAGGAAAAGTGTGACCAGCAGGTCAAGGGAAGTTATCTTGCTCCTCTACTCTGCCCTGGTGAGGCCACATCTGGAGTGCTGTGTCCCATTCTGGGCTCCCCAGTTTAAGAAGAAGGAATTACTAAAGACAGTCCAGTGGCAGGCTCCAAAGATGATGAGGGGTCTGAAGCATTTTTCTTATGAGGAAAGACTGACAGTGCTGGGTCTGTTCAGCCTGGAGAAGAGAAAGCTGAGAGGGGATCTTATCAATGCTTATAAATATCTCAAGGGTGGATGTCAAGAGAATGGCACCAGGCTCCTTTCAGTGGTGCTCAACAATAGGATGAGGGGCAATAGGCAGAGACTGAAGCACGGGAGGTACCCTCTAAATATGAGGAAAAAATTCATTACTTTGAGGGTGCCAGAGCACTGGAACGGGCTGCCCAGAGAGGCTATGGAGTCTCCTTCTCTGGAGACATTCAAAACTTTCCTGGATGCATTCCTGTGTGATCTTCTCTAGGTGAACCTGCTTTAGCAGGTGGGTTGGACTAGATGATCCCCAGAGGTCCCTTCCAATCCCAACCATTCTGTGATTCTGTGAAACCCTTCTGAACATGTGTTAGTGGCAGAGGTGAACAGGCAGCATCAGCAATCCCCAAGAACAAGTGGCAAAGCCAAACAACTGCATGCACAGAATTGACCATTTTTCTACTGAGACTTTCTTATGAAGAGGTTGGAATCACTGTCTATGATTCACAGCTTTAGGGTAACTTCTTTTGGAAGTCTTTGAAGAGCTGAAAATGTGATTTTCTGCATTTTAGTGGTCAGGAACTGCTTTAATAAAGCATCATCTAGACATTCAAAGAATTTTGTAGGAGTGAGTTAGTTTCTCAAAACTGTACTTTCTGGGATGTTTCTTGTGGAATCACAGTGCAGAATCAGACTTTGAATCATGACCTTAGCCTGCATTTGATGTAGAGGTATTTGATTAGTGTTTGGGCATCAGCCCGCAATGTTCATTCCATACAAAAGTCTTCTTAAGTCAAAAAGGAAGGGTTTTGAGCACTCTACAGTGACTAAGTGATATATTTATTATGTGTTATTTCTTCAGAGCTACAAGTACTCATGGCACTTTCACGAACAGGAGAAGTAGATCCCTATTCTACATTAAAAATAAGAAGAAAAGAATTGAACAGATGATTATGGAGACTTAAAGTGAGGAGAAATAATGAAATCAGCCATTGTGCCATCACAATCCATTAATATCATATTCTCAGCACTGTAGAGAGTTTTTTATTTTTTCATTGGGCTCTAAATTAATGTATTATTTGTTAAATACAGTAAAAGAGTAGAAAAAGTACAGTGGAGAGAATAAATAAGAATTAACTGGAAGTGACTTTTTTAAAAGGATTCTTAAAAAAAAAAAAAAAAAAAAAGGTAGCTGCATCAAAGACTCATTCAGTCCAGAAGGGACCTCTTAAAATCACCTAGTCCAAACCTCCTCCTGAAATAGGGTACGCTAGAGCAGGTTGCTCCAGGTATTTTAAATGCTCTAGAAAAGAAGACATGTAGATCCTTTGCTAGTGGTTTACTCCATATCATATTGGTTCTCTGCATTATAGGCGATTCCTGCCCTTTCTGCTGTCACATGCAGAGAGTAGCAACCTGCTGGTTTTGCCTGAGATAGCATACAAACTGTTTCTCCCCGTCACACACGTGCACCACGGAGAAAGGCAGAGAGCTGGCAAAGCTGCTGTCTTAAGAACTGTGCCTTAGTACACTTCAACATCTGTATCTCTGCACTACAGAACACTCAAGCTGCATGGTCAATGCCCAAGTTGCATGACATAAAAAAAAGACCAGGGAAGAAGTCAAATTGTTAACAGCACAGAAATTATTCACTTGCAGAATGAACCATTTGATTTGATGGGAGAGCACAATCAGGCAAATTGTACCTGGAACATAGGTAGGTCTCTGATTTTGAAAGTGAAATAGAGCTGAAATTAATGAGAAAAAAAGCTCAGTATAACACAAAGATGTAAGGAGAGGGATGGGAAACAGTTAGAAAGGTCATAGTGGCAGAGACCTAGTAGATGAATTTCAAAGAACCATAGAATACTAGATAGGAAGGGACCACAAGAATCATCTGGTGCAACCTTTCTTGGCAAAAGCGTGGTCTAGATGAGATGGCCCAGCACCCTGTCCAGCTGAATCTTAAAATTGTCCAATGTTGGGGACTCCACCACTTCTCTGGAGAGATTATTTCAATGGCTGATTGTTGTCATAGTGAAAAATTTCCCTCTTGTGTCCGGTCGGAATCTCCTAATGACTAACTTGTGCCCATGTGTCTCCTTGTATAAAGGGAGTCTCCATCTTCTTTGTAGCCGCCCTTTAAATACTGGAACATCATGATAAGGTCTCCCCTAAGCCTTCTTTTCTCAAGGCTGAACATTGGTTTTGTGCAATACAAGTGCTAAAGAGCCTACAAGAGAAAACAAATAGGAATGACAGAAATGATTGGATTTCTTCAATGACTGAGACATGAATATACTTCTACCAGTACGACTTTTTTCAATGAGAGCAGTGAATACTGGGAAGGTCATAAAGGATGGGGCAGGTAGATTTAGTGAATTAATACAGACTTGGAAAGAGAGAAGTGAAACAAAAGTGAAGTGAAAAGCCTGACCACCTTCAATGAAAGGGGAAGTACTAGTGGTCAGGGAGTGAAATTGAAATGAAAGATGGAGATTTTTTTTTTTTTTTAATTTTTTTTTTGTAATTTGTTTTCTTTTTGGTAAGTTTAATTTGGGAAGACATACAAATCGGTCATTGACATCCAAAATGTTCAAAACATCAGCAGCAGACAGGGTGAGTGGTAAAGACACAGGCCTGGCTTTGGAGAATGTGACCATCAGAATGGGTGAAATTATTTAGGTAAGGGAACTCTTACAGAGAATAAGAGAGGCGAGTATATCAGATGAAAGGAGACTGTTACAGCTTATTAACCGTCAAAGTCAGTATATATCACTCTGTGGTTTGAGATCTTCCATCGAATGTATGCCTTCATCATAAAAGAAAACTGCATCATGTCCTCTGCTATGGTGTAATTATTTTTAGTATATACAATTTATTTTTTCAGCAGTTCTGTCCTATCATTCAGAATGCTGGAAAAGGAATTAATAGCTTAGAGAAGGAAATGGATATCAGTATATACTAATAGCTTCAGGAAGAATGGGTTTTAGAAGTGAAGACATATATTACAGAGATTCATAAGAGATCTAAGAGAGAAAGAGCTTTTACATGAAGAGCGAACGGCATGTGTTTTTGTCAGAAAAAATAAAGCTTCAGATAAGTCTAAGAAATCTTAGGGAACTTCATAGATCTTGCAGAAAAAAACAAAACAAAATGTGGGAAACTGCAGCGGGTCTGTGGAATCCTTGACAGAAAATATGGGAGTAGAGATCAGCCTTGAGATATTAAGATTTACCCTTGAGAAGGATGGGAGTAAAGGAGTATCCGGAGAGAGGAGAGATGTACCCGTGAGAGAGAAGGGGATAGAAGAATAACATGGATGATAGAAAAATTAACCAATGAGATGTTAGTGCTGTAACTTGTAACCAATAGTGAAAAGACACATGAACTGGTAGAACTGTATAAAAATGCACTTGTAGCAATAAATGGCACCTATTACTTTCATCTTGAAAGAATTTGGTCCGTGTCGTTTGTCCGTCTCAACCGCGACAACAAAACAAAACAAAAACAAAAACAAAACTAAGAAGAAATTACCCACAAGATAGAAACCAAATATATGAATAAATGGACAGTTTGGTCAGTTTACAAGTTAAAAGCAGCAACTACCAGTATTCTGTACAAGGACAGTACAGTTGCTGACTGCTGTGGGATATTTGCTAATGATCTGGAACAAAATTTGCAGATGATTGAAAATTATTTATGTTAGTCTTTACCAATATGACTGTGATGATTTCAAGTAAACGTAGTAAATGAAGAGTTTATAAAAACTAAACTTCACTGTCTATGAGTACAAGGTCACATAGCTTAAAAAGTAGAGTCTGAACTACCAACTGTAATTTAACTCTAGAATTCAGGAGACAATGAGATAGAAAAAGAAAACTGCATGATTTTAGAGATCAACTATGAAAGAAAAATGCATACATCTACATAAAAACCATGGTTGAAAATAATAGTAGATATATAGTAATATTATGCAAGGAAACAGTACAGCTTCACCTTGAACGCTGATGATTCCTGGTCCCCCTTCTGTTAAATTGTATAAAAACTGAAATGTTCAGAGAAAAGTGACAAAAAGGAAAAGCACAAAGAGGCTTTGCGGAAAGTGCATTGAAAAGATGAGTATCAGGTAGTTGACAAAAGCACAGAAAAAGCACGCTGCTATTCATATGCTCTCAGAGAATAACAAAATTTTGGCTAAAATGAATTTTTTTTTTTATGCTAAGGTTTCCATAAGATGAGATATTTTTTCCACTCTTAAACCAAAGAGTTAGAAAGGCTTCTCATTATGCAGGTTATTAATTTATTTTCTGACATGGATTTTTTTACTACTTTTCCTGAAGCAACTGACACAGGCCGCTGACACAGACAAGTTCCAGGATACTGGAAGCCAGAAAAACAGTACAGGAAAAAGAAAAAATACAGTCTTCATTCTACTTTTACTTTTGCTGAAGTTTATTAGAGTATAATTTAATAAATTTAATTAATACATTTTTGCTGGAATATTAAGATTTCATAGATTTCTAGTCCATATCACTTTGACAAACTTCCTTCAAATTACTCTTACTTTTCAGACTCTGTTCTAATTTTGCTGCTTTTTGATATCTGTATTTTCTTGGATCCTTCTATGAACTCCATTCAGAATAATCAAAATTTCTAATACAGTTTGATTAGTTGGGTTATTTTCCAATATAAATCACTGTATACTTGTGCTTCTTTATGTATTCTAATTTCTACATAGTGACCATTCATGTACAAAACTATTATTTCAATAAGAGACACAGAGGGAGATGGAGAATAGGATGAAAAGAGAAAGGAAAGAAAGGAAGAAGGAAAGGGAAAGAGAGAGGAAGGGAGGGAGGGAGGGAGAGTTATTCTAGAAGAAATCTGAATTCTTAGTATAATCTGTTAGGCTTTCAGGAACCCCTGAATTCTGCCTACTCTCTATAATAAATCCTATCAAACTGCAACTTCAATGATTTTTACACAGTAATTCTTGAAACTGTTCTCTTTGTCTCTTTTAATACGGCTTTTACTGTATTAGAAAACTTTCCTCATTTAGTTGTTTTCTCTTTCAGTGATTCCACACTGAAACCTATTTGACATAATATCTTTTTTTTTTTTTTTTCCATTTAGATGGCTAACACAGTTGTCCTCAAATACAGAGGAATATTTTCTTTCTGGGCATACCAAAAGAGTCTTTCTAGATCAGAACTTTCAATGTTGTACGTTGTTATGTTCCCACAGTTTTCCACTTCTTTGTGCAAATTTCTAGAATGCCAGCTGTCAAACAGTATCAGCCTTCTTATGTTTATGCTTTTTATACTTTTCTAATTGCTGCATTTTTTTGTAATATTTACTTTATAAAATCAAAGTTTTAATTTACAAAAAATATGATAAATTCTTCCTTTTCCCTTCCTAAAGTTTTTTATTGTTCTAAGAAATGCCACGATATTTCAAAGATGGTGGCATATACATGAATTTTGGTATAACCAATGTCATGGTGGACATAAAGAGAAAAACAGTAAAAAATCAGTACTGAAGAACTGGAGTATTTAATAGTTCTTAGTCATGCTTTTCTGCATAACCACAACAGCCAACATCGCATTGCAGTAATAAGACATATAGAGTTACAGTCTGAAGGAAATATTACTTGCAATTATTTTTCCAGTTCTTGAAGTCTATATAAAACGATTTTAAAATATAACTTCAGAACTGGACACAGTTCATTATTATACATAGGCAATAATACTTCATTTTTCAGAAATGAATTTCAGGCAAGATATATGGTGTTTGTGTCTCTAATAATACTTAAGCTTTAATATTAAGTCCAGTCTCTACCAGTGACTGGTGGGCACATTCTCCTCCAGAATGCCTTTTTTCATTATTATAACAGAATTAGATATTTCTTTCTGCTTTCAGTGTATTCAGGATACCCCTTGTCTAAACTACAATCCTTGAAACACTGGTATCAAATTAGTATTAATCATGACAGCAACTAATCACTGAGTTAGTAGAGATCTTCCCACAGACTTCAAGAAAACTTGGATCAAACCTTTAAGGAACTATCTTGATTATTATGAGAAGTGGCTTTCATGATTACTTATCAAAATCTGTTACACTGGTCTCCCATTTTGATCTCTGAAAAAAACAAAACAAACACGAACACCGAAACAAACAATGAAAACAAAACAAACAAACAAACAAACAAACAAACATACATACATAACACCACTGGCTTTCTTCTGTTTCTTTGAAGCAAACATTCATCAAGAAGATTGCAAATTGTTACTGCTTTTCACTGAACAGATATCCACAATAATTAGATACAAATGTAAAACAAAAAAAAAGGAAAGCAGAGGAGGAATGTTTTTATGATTAATTCTTTCCTGAAATGGCATACGTCACACATGATTATAGTTTTCTATCTTTTACTGAGAAACATAAGTACTAAATATTTTTCATTCTTCACCTTTCTAGTCATGTTATAAACATAATTGATTCTTATAATACTTATTTCTAGTGTTTGTTTCTTGCTGCTGCATTCCTTTCTTTCCTTGTTCTTAATTAAATTGAGGGAATACAGTAAGTCATTTCAAGGGGTAAACATTTGTAAAGGAGCTTATTGAGAAGATTTTTGAACTCCCTTATCTATTTTACTTTTTTTTTTTTACTAAAATAATTCTTCAGTATGAAGATTATATCAGTTATTCAGTATAAGTAATTTTAAAATGCAGTGGTTTTGGCTAGCTATGTATGGAATTACTAGTTTGATTCAATTACCAGATCAAATAAATTGGTTCTCTTGCACAGGCCTTCACAGTTTACTCCATAGTCTTTTATGAAATGGTACTTTTTCTTTTTCTGAAACCAGTAAATCTATTAATATATATGTATATAGTACTTTAAGAGTGATTGACAGAAAACGGTTCTTTTACTCTCCTTAAATTTAATGTTTGAGTGCTGTAGAAATTGTTTTCAAATCATCTTCACAATTACTCATGCTTGATTTCAAAAATATAAAACTTGGAAGAAAATAAAAAATATGTAAAAATTGTCTATTAGGCTATGCTTTTTAATCAAAATAGATGTTTTCCTTTGTTTTTACTTTTACAGTTACAGTACTTCTTCATATTTTACTCATTTTGTCATCAGGGTACACATCCATTCAGGGCTTACACATGCCTAAGTAATATAGGACTGGGTAAAAGAGGATTTATGATGTTATTTACTTAAGGATTTTCCAGTACCTATTCTTGCAAAGTCCACTCACTCTGTAAAAGTCAAATTGCCTTAACCCTGTCTCAGGAAATAAAGAAATGGCAAGCTCTTTGCTGGTATCTGAAGCACAATAAAATTCATCTGGCTCTACTGTATAAATAGAAAACTGAAATATTTCCAGTCATTTAAAGTGGTTTCAGCCCAACGTCCCTGTTTTCCTTTTTTTCCTTCTTGCATTCCAGAATTACCAAAATCACTAGGTAAATATCAGTGCTCTTCAAAACAAACTTACAACATCCTCATATGAGCTTTGATTTGTGATGTTGACTTACACTAGATGAGCTGGCCCCTCATAATTCTTATATTTTGTCTCGCCACTGTGGTCAATAAAACTATTATGTAAAAAGGGCAAAATGCCACTCTTATTAGTTATATATGTTCCTAGCATTTATCACTGTGTGTTATATCCGTCTGCTTCACTGTCAAAACCTTTTTTTTACTGTTAGCAGTCAAAATTAAGGGAATGCCACCTGGATTCCATTGTCTCACGTATCAGCAGCAGAATTGTTGGATTTTAGTGCAAATGATTTGTCGATGAAGGTTTTGATTTTTACAAAAGTATTTAATAAAAGGTCAATCAACAGTGTTTTGATGTAGAGAGACTCATTGTAAGATCCCCTTATAGAATTATAAAAATGAACTTTTGTCCAACTGGACTGATGGAAAACCCATTGGAAGCCAATTGAAAAGATTTTCTGTTCTGATTTCTGAATTCAGTACCATGAGAATGTTGGCAAGAATAGTGGGCTCATCTCTTCCACTTCAGAAATTAAGCCATAATGATCAGCTTGAAGTACTGAAACTGTACCTATTCTTGGTGTAAATCAATCAGTGTTTAACTGAGAGGACTGTCCTCTTCTTTTGGTGTTTCGATGTGCTATAATCATATGTTCTTATAGAAAATGCATAAGTACTGATGCCTGATGCAACTCTGTTCTCTTGCACTGAAAGTAATGTTTGCTTTTAAACATAATTAAGCTTAGAATGAATATATACTAAAAACACTCTCATGTTTCTAGGTATTTCCAGTTTTTAATGTCAGAATTATATGCTTCTGAAAAGATACAAACACTTCCCATTTGAGATGCAACGGTGTAGCTTTCCTACGATTTTTTGTTAATTATATTTTTACAGTTTATCATCTCCAGAAATAAGTCTGGTATAACAGAAATAATCAAAAAGGTCAGTATTTTAGGATGACCAAAATGAAAAAGAATATTACTCACTTATTTAATTAATGCTCCAAGTATTTAAACTTTTGCATAGCTTAGGAAGTGTTTCTTTGTCTGTTTCCCTTTGTTTTCAGAGCTGCATTTAGGGTTTGACTCTTACAGCTTCAGCTTTTAATTGATATTCTCATTGCTGTAGTAGTCCTGAAACAGATTTGGGATTTAGGAGCTGAAAGTTCTGTGGTTGACTTTCAACATCTGCAGCTTCAGAACAACCATACAATCTGAGTGTGATATCATTTCTTCCACTGTCTATGGTTGCTAGGCATTCCTACACTATCTGCTACTTTACACCTTGTTGTTTTATTCCACTGTCAACAGTAGTTATGTATTTCTGTACAGAGGCTCAGTATTTGTATGGCTTTTTTTCTGTATCTAGAATTTACAGACACACAGAGATCTCTGCTAAAATACACCAAATATTTTACTTACTATATTCATGGTTTTCTTACAAATAAACAGGATGAACAGCTGTTAAATCTGGCTTGTCGTCTGATCTTGATTTCAAAGTATCTCGTTCCCATTTTATGGCTGATGCACGTCAGCAGCAGAGTGGAAACTGACTGGCAGAATGGTAACAGTGAGGACTTTCAGGACAGAAGCTCATTAGCTGGGCTCTAGCACCTTCATTAGAATCTATTTAAAGATATTTTCTTATCACAAAGACTTCTTTTCCGTTAAGCAGAAATTTAATAGAAGGCATGAAATTCACTTGACATACTATCTATGCTGCAAACATTTTTTCTTAAATTGCTCTTTAATTTACAGTTTTTAGATTGATTTATACTGGTTTATGTATGAATCATCTAGTAGAATTTTATAGACATGTATGCATTTTAATTACATTTTATTATATCTGACCATTTCCTTGCTATAACACTTGGCTTCCTCTTATCTGTATTTCTGTGCTTTTATCCATTATATAGAAAACAGAGGAAAAAAAGTTATAAACTTTTTTCTGGAAGAGTTTTATCATTAAATATGGACTATACCCAGTAAAAGGAAAGGTTGTGTTCTTTACCAATGGAGAACTGCTATCAATCTTAATAGAAAGATGACACATACATGACAAATTTCGACCTCCTGGGAGTGCAAATAAAGTGGACAATAATAAGTATCGCCTCCTGCTGTGCAGTGGTGGCACAAATTGATTTAGAAATCTCTTAAATGTATCTTCTGAAAACTAATACCTTTTGGTCTCTCATTTTATTAATACAAAGCTCTTTTGTATGTTAACATGTTTCAGCATATCTCAGAAGAAGTCTTAATCATACATTACCTGGAGACTGCCAGTGTTACTGGCACATTTGTAGCAATAATTGGGTTAATTTTTTCCTCTCTAGACAGTGACTGATTAAATGTCAACAGATTTGAAACATTTTCTCTAGTAATGTGAATCTTTCAAGAGTCATGAGATACCAGGTCTGTGAAAATGATTCAACTTAAAATTCTGTACATATTTTTCTTCAGAATGTATTTCAATGAAATTTGGAAGAAGGAGGAATTAGAGAAGCTTTGAAATGTGTGTCACCATTAGTGTCTCATATAAGCACATAACATCTTTCATTGAAAGAAATTTCACTCAGAAGAGTGATTTCAAAACTGTAAGATAAGAATTTTTCCTTTTAGCCTTTCACATGATCTTCTGAGTCCTGACGTGGGCCATAGGAGTCAGGCCACGAAGGTAACTTCTAGCATGTCCTGACACCACTTGCTTTGAACTGTACTAGCAGTGTAACTATGGTTTACTTATCAACACACACTAAAATTAGGAGTATATTAGGAGTATTATAAGTGCTTCCAGAGCAAGAGTTACAGCAGCAGTTCAAGTTATATCCATGGTAGAAACACAATAAATAAAATTAGAAGGTATCATTCTCATTTTTGAACTCTAATTCCTCTCATTTTTTTTGTCCACTATGACATAATTCAGCTTCCCTGCATGATGAAAACTACTGCAGTGTGCTCTTGAACACTGTATATTTTTAATTAGTATTGTAATTGTATTTAATACGCCCTTCTTCCACTAGTTGCTGAAACCAAGCAAAAATAATTATCTATTCACAAATTTGACTCCTGAAAATCACCTTGGTCTAGACAACATGTGAAAGGAGTCATCTGTAGTTTTGTTAATACAAATAGATCAAAAATCATAACTCTAATCCTCTGAAATAATAACATTGGCCTAAAAGTCCTGAGGAGTTTTTAGCACCTGTTACACATAACGTAAGTTTCACAATGTATTTTAAATTTAACATTAGATCTGTGACAATGTCTATTTCCTATAATTTTCCTGTTCTGCTCAGAACTCTCTAGTTGTCTTCCTCTGATATATACTTAACCTTTCTTACTGTGCCACTTCCAGCAGGCTGCCACTGTTCCCCGCTCTTCTGATCCTCTTACAGTGCTCTCTCCTGATATATTTTGATTCTTCATTTTCAAGAGTCTTAAACTTTTAGCAGAAGTGTACAATGAGCAGTGATTTCTATGACTAACATTCTATCAATCTATACTGAATACAGCTGACCACTAACTAGCACTGTTCCAAATAGCTTTAAGACAACTGCATTAAAAAATATATATGTTTAAAAAAGCAGAACAAGTTCACTTTTGTGGAAAGACATTTTTTTCTGTAAATTAGTTTGGAAGTGGAGAACAAAACAAGGCAATGACTACCAGACTACTGTATGAAATAAGTAGTATATTAACTTTGATCTCATCCACTATAAGCTTACATTAATATGACTAAGATATGAACCAAACCTAAAATACTGCTGAGCCTGAAACAGTAAGGTTCTTATTTTTTTACAAAGAATGTAAAAATGCATGTAGAATATATCCCTGACAACTGTTAAATTTTATTGTGAGCTTGCAATACTTAGCTTTTTTTGAACAAAAGGTCTTAGCTTTTACTGAATAAAAGGTAGGGTTTTAGTTTTCATGGCAACAACAGAAAAAAATACATTCCCTGTGTATCACTGTAGAAAAGCAGCCATAGACAAAAGCCCATAGCAGTAGCCATTTTCATCACCAGCTTTCAAATTCTTTCAAGAGATATGAATTTTAAATATCATGGCATTGTCAATAAAAGCCTTGCAAAAGATCTACACAATATACATCTAAGTTGAAAGAAATAGTAACAGACTACTATATGAAGCCTAACAACAGATGGATTGGTACAAAAAAATATCATTTCAGTATTCAACTGTCATTAAGTGGACAAGGATGCTGCTCCTACCCAAGCTTTAATGGTATCATTTCAGTCTAACCAGTCGATTACTATCTCTTTCCAAACTCAGCTCCTTCTGCTTCTGGAATAAATCCCTACATTCAACATAGAAAATTGCTGCTGATAATCCATTCTTTATTGCTAAGCCATTTGTCTGCCCTTACATCCTTCTGTACAGCTGAGGAAGTTTTGGTATCAGCTGTTCCAAAAACCTTAGCATACTTTGAATATTTACCAGGGGACTATATTTCAAAAGCCTTCACCATGCTCCCGGATTCTTTCAGTGTAAGAAAGGAAACATATAGCTACCAGCTAACTGATTATTAGTTTAAATGACATAAGGATGTTAGGTTAATATTGTGCTGAACATTAATCATAATGTTCAATATTCATGAACTGAGGTGAATGTAGTTAACCTGTGTTTGACTTTACTGTTTTATGCTTGCAAATGTTCTTGGCATGGAGTTTCCAGTCTGTTGAGGCTACCTCCACCGTGCAAATTGGCTTTAAAATCAAGTGGTGATTGCTTACAAAGGTTATCTAATGACGACCAACGACTAGAATTTGCAGTCAAACAAGTTCAAATTAGAACTAAAATATGTTGCTAACAGAACATCTTTTTGAATCCTCCATTTGCCGATATCTCTTAATCAAACTTTAAACTTTCCTAGTGTGTATCTCTTAGTTGAGCATAAGACTTCGAGCTCAGGACAGGAGCAACTGTTTGAAAATGATAAAAAGTACTTATATAAATCCAGCAAATGTTTGATCTTCAGACCTTAGGCAATACCAACAAATCCCAGTCTTCTGGAGATATAGCTTTGTAAACTTCAGAGAGTCCCTTCTGAGTATGAACTAAATTCTGCTCACCTACCTTCCATGGGAAATCCAGCTATTTATTTTTAAAATTATTTTTTATGCACAGTGGACTCATTTTTCTACAGCATAGCAAGTGCTATAACTTCAACAGTCAAGCTACTACTTTTTCAACAATAATTTTTCTACATTTTCTACACTTTTTTTTTTTAGTGTACCGTCCTTGTATGCGCAGTGTATTTCAGTGAAAGTTTATGTCCCTAGTTCATAGCTGTATGCTGCAAGTCCAAAATTAAGCTCATCCTAACACAATGAAGAAACAAGAACAGAAAGTAAACAGTCTCTGAAGAAATATTTGGTCATAATCTCTCCACTCTCACATTTTGCAATGCATCAAGTGATCTTACCTTACAAATTCATACTTGCTGCCAACACTGGTGTTAATTTGCATGAATAACACAATGCCATGTTTATTGGAAGCCCAGAAAAGAAAAAGGTAAAACAATGGCTTACAAATAACCTGACAAAAGATTTTGACACATTGCTTGTAGGAATACTTACTGCTCATTTTTCCTACATATTATATTAAGAGTCTTGTGGTAAGAATAAAGTTGATCCTGACACAGCTGGGTGAACAACTGTCATAGAAAAAAAAAAGACATGCATTTAAATGAGAGGTTATGAAAAAGATTGGAGCTCTTCCATATTTCTAAGCTAAATAAACTCTGCTCTATAAACATACTAAATGAAATCCCATAAACAGCTTAAGTTTCTTTAGTATCATTATTGATAAACTTATTTAAAACAAAACAAAACCAACAAAAGAAACAACAACAACAACAAAACACAAAAAACCCAAACAAACAACACAAACAAACAAAAACCTACAGCAACCAATGCACACATGAAGAGCATAGGAAAGAAAAACTATTCATTCTATTTATTAATTCAATTGATGTTTCCATCCAACAGCTTTTCACATTAAATCAGAGGAACATTATCTATAAGTAGGTAAAACAGCAGGGAAACAGTTGTCATATAAAACAAAATTACTGAGATATTTTGCTTTGGCAATATTTAATGTATTCCCTTTTTTAATTTAGTATTGCTAGTCAAAGAATTTCTTCAAATTTTGTTTTAGTTAAGCACAGTTCCTCTTACCACTGACTTTGCATCACCTGAGAATCACTTTGCTCTGAGGATTGCTTTCAAATATGTTATACATGCACAGATATATGTTTCTATATCTGTTTGTGCTGTTTCTTTTTCCTAGTGTTTACAAAAAGCAAACTTTGGGGTGTCCCACCCACATTGTCATGGTTCTGGAAGTCATCTTCAGAATCTTGGTATAGAAGATTTCACACAAACCGGAAAAATCTTTGGCTTCTCATACACACAACTACTTGGTGGTCCAGTAAGAAAAGAAACTGCATTTTCATATTATTTCATTTTTAATCTAATACAGAGTTTTTTACACCAATGGTAGTAGCACACCTGGGGTCTCAGTTTTCATTCACAGTGTTCACAAATCTGGCTAATACATGTTTGGGACCTGACTCTTTTTTTTTTTTTTTTTTTAATTAAGAAAGATTAAATATTGAAATTACATGACTAGCAAATTATGTTTGTATGTTACATGACTAGAATTTTATCCAGTTCATTCATAAATTCTTTCCTTCATTTTATATCTTCAGTTCTTTATCTTTTTGGTTTACCCCTCTATTCTTACGGATTCTACTGAATTTCATGTCCTTTTTCTTCAAGCCCCTGACTCTATAACCATGAAATCAGGTAGGAATCGTTCTTCTTTTTTTTTTTTTTTTTTGTTTTGCAACATAATATCATGTTAATTATACTATCCATCATAGTAAAACGTAAATTTCTATGGTAAGATTATAAATTACAGCCAAAAATAAGACCCACAATATAATAAGAATCCTAAAAGTCAAGGACCTGGGAATATTAATAACAGGTTTCTTATAATCTCAAGCATTTTAAGAAAATAGAATGCATTCTGTGTGGCTTGATTATTATTAATACCTGGGGTATTGTTATAACATCTGTTCTAAAATTAATATATTATAATAAAGTACTATTTTTTAAATCTAAAAATATGGTTATATCGCTTTTAGGATGGTATCCTCATTGCATGAATAAATACTACTCATAGTGGTAAGCATTTATTTTGAGATGTATGAGATCATTTAAAAAAATAAAGACAGAGAAGTACTTTCATGACCTTCTCTAGATATTAATTCCTTTATAGTTGTTTTAGAATATAAACTGTAGGCTTGAAAGTTGCCTATAAAAAACTCAGGAAAGAGAAATCTGATGACACAAAGGGTGTAGAAGACAGTTGAGACATGGTGTGAAGAAAGTCCAAATGATTTCATCCATGTCCCAGGAAAGAAGAGGAGTGATGAGTTAGTTGTTAATGGAAAAGGCCATTGATCCAATGCTTCTGGCCAGTGTATTAATTAACATAGAAATAAGCGTTGCTGATATAATTCAGGTCTGAATCAGACAGGAAATATGACTTACATCTCAACATCGAACAGACCCCTCCACCTCCCAGATCACATGTAGTCCACATGAGAATGGATCATCGCTGTAACTACAGCTGGGTACATTAAAGTCTTGGATTTTACTTAAGGTAAATTGTCTTAAATTTGTATGTATATATTACTTTAAAATTGAGCAGTCTGTCATTGTAGATGGCTAGATTGAGATTTTATACATCAAGTTTTACCATATTAAAAAAATTGCAGCTGAGTTACAAACTGTTGAAGCTGTTGAGATGAAAAGTTAAGAAAGGCTAATCCAGCCCTAAATTTAGTCTGACCTATTTAGTATTTGGTTTTTTACTGGGAAAATGACATACAGAGTGCAAAATATTTCCCTTTTTTAGACTCCCTAGGAGACATTATGCATGCATAAGACAGCTGGTGTATTGATTTGAAAATTGCATAGATTTGTTTTAGATGTATTTCATTAAATGTTTAGCTTGCAGCTAGAGGCAACTGTTCTATAATCATTGATAGAGGAAAACAGCATAGAAAAATCTTTTTTTCATCAGAAATTCATGCAAGCATTATTTTAAATGAAAAACAATTTAGTTCAAATTTTAGGTGCATATTAATCCATGTCCAAATAGTTGTACTGCATGGGAGCTATAGTTCAAATGATTCCTGTACACATTCTCCTCTAAGGACTAAGTTCCCAACCTTGGCCATGTTTCTAACGATTTCTTTAATTCAAGCTTGATTGTTTCTGCATGAAAGACAAGGATTTGGCCTATAAAACACAATACCTTCGAAAAAAAGGAAGCATAAAATAAACTGATTGGAAGGATTATGTCATTAATTGCCATTATACTAGGGGAAAAAATACTCCTTAACATACTTAAATTCTCCTTTCACTGAATATTTCTGATTTAAGTAAATATGATTTGTTTTGTTTCTTTCATAGGGTTACTAAGCAGGTGTTTCCTATAACTAGGAGTTCAGCTAAAGAGCCACAGCCTGTCAGAAATATGTTTTCATGTAAAGATGAACAACAAATTGTGAAACAAAGAAATTATGTAAAAAATCTGATGAGATTTTCCAAGTTTCTGTATTAAAGCACTCATTCAAGGTGTGCAGAGGTGAGCTTGGGAAGATTTAATCAAATAGCCTAGTTACATGTCTGGGGATTTAGTGGAGAAAAATATGAGAAAATTAATTTATTTTAGAAGTATACATTGTACATATGGAATTTTTTTTCTATTAGAAATGTACAAAGGTACTGCAAATCTGCAATTTAGCACTACAGGTTGTATATTTACACATTTAGGGCCAATATACAAAATCAGACCAAAGACTATTGATTGTTGATTTGGGTGGGCTCATCTGTGCAAGAATTGTGACTGCTGGTTCTTCCACTGCTCACTGAAGAACCTGAAAGAAATGAAAAGAAAGTCAATTTACAGATTATGTTATTGTATAATAGAAATATGAGCAATCTATTTACAGTTTTCTTTGTATCAAAAATGGATCACATGCAGTAACATCCCTCTGTAAATTTTGATCCATGATAATAGAATGACATGATAACAAAATGAGCACTTGAATTTGGAGAACTAACACCAAGTAATTTGTTGCCCCAGCATAATAACATTTTTAGAAAGAAATCTAAAAATAGTTCATTGAAGCTGCCCTTAATTTCTTAAAGCAATATGTTTCTGAGCAGTGTTTGAAATGCAGCTTACTGACTCTACTGTGAAATTCCTGGTTGAAGAAAAGGATAACAGAAAAAAAAGACAGTGTGTGTCAACTGCATAGGTGCTATATATGACCTGGAGTTGGCTATCTTCAGGAAACCAGTCAACATAAAGTAGACCAGATAACTTCTGAGTGCAGGCTAGTTTCATATTACATTAAAGTAGGCACAATTCAGGTAAGTATTCATTATTAGTATTTCTTTGTCCATTGTGAGTTTATATACACAGGCCTGGGATTCTCTATTTAACTAATATAGGGCATTAATGTTATCTGTAATATGTTGAGTAGTTTCTTCTCAAACAATCAATATGGCAGCATTGACTGATAACAATTATTTTTATGTCCTACAATGAGGCCAAAACAGTGCTTTGAGTCTGGAAGTGAAGCACATGATATTAGAGTAATCCTATGATCAAATGTTTGATTCTGCTTTGCTTTTCAATTTACAGGGTTTTTTAAAACAAATTTTGGAAAGATACATTGGCAGAATAAAACGACAGTGCCTAAGGCTGCAATTTTATGTCAGGCCTCTAAGATATGCCTACTGAAGCCAAAAAGATGACTCAAACCTCTGTAGAAATGCCTGAGCTAGCTTTAAACTAGCTGAATGAAGTTAATAACAGTAAACATGCAAGAGGCTGAAGCTCAGCATGAGCCATGAAATAGACATGCAAAAAAAATCAACACTTAGGAAATTAGTCTGCCATAAAATTGAAGGTATTAAAGCTACACTTGTACTGGTAACTGATTTTCCATATTTTTGACTAAAGTATAAACATACAAACAAGAGCATATTCTCTGTATTCTTGTACACCTATCTAGGATTGAGTATATAGAATTGATAAAAGTTGTATCATTGATTTTTTCCTGTTGTGTTGATGCATTACAAATATTGAGATATTTGTAAGATCTCAATGCTTAACATTATTGTTGTAATACAAAACTGTACAAGAAACCTAACAATTACCATTACTTTGTACTATTGTGTTATAGGATATGTCATGGATATGGATATGGGCTTACGGATATGGGTTTTTACAGAGTCTTTCTCAGAGCTAAGATATTACCAAGACTTATCAGATAAGCTGGAAAAAGCAAAAGGGTATTTTTTTACATGTACTTTTTTCTTTCAAAGTAGATGATCTGATCTATTTTGTAATTTTGAAAAAATTTCTTGTTTTATATTGAGTTATTACATGTTTTAAGGAGATCTCTGGCTTAGAGAGTCACTGCAGTAGAAAGTAAGCCAATAAATAGAAAATAACTTAAAACACAAATAGTTCAGTCTTTGGCATTATAAAATCTTCAGATCTTATTTTTCAGAGAGAGAGAACGAGCAGGTTTTTTTTACAATACTGAGTTCAATACAGCAAGAGTCAAATCTTAGTTGAATGAGATCTCACCATAATGTCCTTTTATGCAATCTTAGCCAAAAAATAAACTGAGATGGTTGGCTTAGTGTATGAAATATGAGTATTAAGGTATTGCTGATTGAGTTTTAGTTAAGGTTTTTGGTATTAAAATTGAACTACTTCATATATCTAAACACATTCTGAAAAGAGACCAATTTACAATACAAAAACGATGGCCCAGATTGGTCACCTCTGAGAATAAGCCGGTGGAATAAAAGCACTACTATGCCATCAGAAAGGTGTTGTTCTGAACAAGAGGATAAGCTTAACCATTTCTACCTGCAGAGGTTGCAGCATTGCCATTGTACACTCTGCCCTCACTGTAACTTTTCTACAGAAATACAGCTGCCAGCAGAAGCAAATGGCAGAAAACTATCTGCCATTTTGCAAATGACAAGAACAATAGCTTAAACTGTGAAATATTAGCAGAAGGCACATAACTGTGGGGGAGTATGGAAGGATGGGACTGTCCAGAATTTAACTTTTGAACTACCTGTTGCTTGCTACCTGCAACTGATACAGACAGGTGGTAAATTTTTATGACATCCAGACTAAGGAAAGTGGCATGCCTTGAATGCTCCAATTAATAAAGAGACATGAGACTGTACCAACAATTGCTGTGCTCCATCCCATAGAATGTTTAGGTTGGGAAACTTGAGTGTTAGGGGACCCTGAAAGAAGAGGGGATAGAAAATAAAGGTTCCCAAAAAGAAGAAGTGGTCTCCTGCCTGTAGGAAAGATGCTGAAAGTGGGGAACAATCCTGAACACCGGGGACATGCATGGAGACAAATGTCAGGGGACAGCCAGGCACTTTGGCCAGTGATGTCCGAAAGTGGTAGCTGCAAACAGCAACACAGCAGGAAGCAACATGACTTTCTGCCTGAGCTCCGAAGTAGGCCATTGAACCAAATCCCAGTCCTCATAAACAGCAGGCAATGCTGAATGCCAGAATAATTTGTGTAGAGCCTACTGCATTTTAATTATGGAACAGAGTTGACTGCTTTGGTGTACCTGCAGTGGACTATCTCTCTGACATTGTAGACAATGATACTGAAGCACTTGCCTTGCCTATAAATGTAGTCAAACTCAATTGAAGAATGTCTCTTTTTGTGTCACAGTATATTATGGAACATAGTTTATGCCATTTGAGTTTGCAGTTTAAGGGTAAATGCAAAAGAGAGATAACTCACTATCATATCCACAGCAGAACATTTCCTCTACATATCCCTGATAGGATTTAAATCCAGTTAATTTACTTCTGTGTAAGCTTTGCCCTTCATTTCCTATTCTTTGCGGTATGAATTATTACTGACATTTAAGAACTCTATTTTATACCTGTGATCAAAATGGAATGCAGGTAAATAAAAAGTGATATTATACATAACACAATATAGAAGGCTATAAAAAAATGCAAATTGTAGTAGCTCATCCATGCTCATATTTAAGGCCATTGAAAGTATTAGAACATCTCATGAAATGAGAACTAATGCCTACTTGCCTGTGGTAAGAAAGAATAGGAAAGAGAAAATAATTAAGTTATAAATCTTTCATCTGATCCTGAATAGTGGTCCCTGATCGTGAGTGTGGTACTTTCCCTTAAGTCAGTATCAAACCATTTATGAATAAAAAATTCTGGAAAAAAAAAATAAACTAGACAAACATTTATAACAAAAAGGAATTTACAGTATGAAGCAAAAATTATGTAAAAGTTTCTCCTTAACTTTTGTGTAAGCCCAAAGCCATATAAAATAGATCTTTTAGTTTTGATGAGTCTCTTGGTCTTTAATATCTGACTAAGAATCAAAGCACAACACAAAATCCTACAGGCTTAGATGAGACAGTGGTGCAAAGACTAATACTGTACAGAAAACTAATTCAAATCTGACTGGAAAACATCTTGATTTAAAACTTGATGAGGATTCCTGTGAATGAAGACACTTTCCCAGTTCATCACAGGCTTAACTCTTAGTTTTGCAGCTTTCCGAGTTTGGGCGTGTTTTTTTTTTTTGTTTTGGGGGAGAGGAGTTGTTTGGAGGTTGTTTTTCTAATAATTATCTAAGATATTATATTTGTTATTAAAAAGAAACTTAAGTTTTTACCACATGTCATGCTTGAATACATGATTTTTTTAATATATGTGAAGTGCTACTAGCAACCACATAACTTCCAAAGTCTAATTCAAAGATAAATTTAACTCTGTGAGAGATTTTCACCATATAAATTTCATTTGTGCAATATCAATTGCATTCACAAACACCTTATATCATTAGTGATTGTTAATGATGGTTGAAACATTAAGCTGCTCCAAAGGAAGTGTTAAGTTTCTTGGAAATATTTCATTTTTCGGTGCTCAGTAACACTGACCAAAAATAACAATTGAAAGTTGTACTAGAAAAGTTAGCTTGTTACTTGCAGGCAATTTGACCAGTTTTTCTTGCAGAATTCAAAAAGCCACTAGTGTCTTCTATTTCTTGCCCTCTTTCTTTCTTGCTCTGTTTCTCTGTCTTTTTTGCAGACTCATGTATATAAAGCACAACTTATTTCTCAGAACAGTGTTGTTTTCACTTGCTGTTCACACTTTCTTTTTCTTTAAATAATTATTTTAATACCAATGTACCTTGGATGTTGTGTTTTGTTTTGGTTTGGTTTTCTATTCATGTATATATGCATTTGTCGAGTTATTTGGTCCTCTTAAATTCAATATTTTATCTGCATTGGTTATTAAACCAGATTAGTACATCTTTCTGTTCAATACTACCTGGGATGAACTCTATTACTGATTCTTTTACTGCATAGGATATGCAACTGGTTCTCAAATCAAAGACTTACACGTCTATTGTTATAAACTCCATGGTGAAATCTGAACAACTAATATATTTTTTTTGAGTGGATTATTGGAAAATTCATTAAAGGCAACGTGCAAAAAGAATGCTATATACAAATTTATATTTGTACATAGATATAAATAGGTGGGCGTGTACTTAAGAAAAAAGAAAATACAAGCTTAAAGAAGCAGGTTGAAGTTCACCCATTCATTCTTCAAACATTGAGCATTTGTCAAAAGACACTTTTGCAAGGGTTATCCTTTACAGCTCTTAAGGTTGCTGTCCTCCCCTGTTACTGAAAGTGATTGCACAGGACAGAGGGCTGTCATGAAAATCAAAGCACAAGCACATTAGCAGATACTTGACTGACTCCTGATCCATAGGTGTCCTGAGTTTCACAAGCTGGCAGGTAGGTGACCCGAGTTTTCCAACTGAAACATGTCATCAATCCTATACCCTCTGCTGGATTCAGTAAAGAGGCTTGGAAGGGAGTGAGAAACTTTGATACGATATCTGCTCAGAAGGTCTGTTGCCTCTGGAAGCAGTTTTCATTTCTGTCCCTAACCAGAGCTCTACATACATGGTTCTAATGAGTAGGCTGCCCAGGGACATTGCAATATCTCCATTATTATGTGTTTTTAAGAACCTCTTAGTAGACAAACATGTATTTCTCATCATGTAACTGCAGCTGAGACTACCTTCAAGACTAGATGTTCAGTTAAGGCTTCTGCCACTTTTGACTCTCATTTTGCTGTGATTTCATGGTCATTTTTATATGATTTTCTATTAATTCTCGTGAACCCTAGTGAGAAAAAATGTTTGCCTACAGGGAAAACCAGCACATACAGATATTAAGTGATTCAAAGGTCAAGTTGGTACTGAATCTAAGATGGAACTCAAGGAAATTAGTCTTGTGTCCAGCCTACTAGACAACAGTCCACCTTGGATATCCCAAAGAGGGCAACAGATTTTTATGCCATGTATTTTGATTTTTCAGTCACTGTAGCATTGTATAGAGATATGAAAGCATCACTTTAATTAGCTTTAGACATATCCCACTGGGATCCATTTGACCTAGAGTCTTTTCTCTACTTTTTCACACGTACCTATTGATTCTATTGATTAAAGCATCTGTTTTATGTGAAGCCACCATATATTCTTACGGAACACTGCTTAGCAGCTGTTATAGTGCAGACAAGGGGTGGAAGGATAAGGATTAGACTAGTTCACAGTAATATTTTAACACCTGTCTTGACAACAGTGGTATCACTGAATCTCACTTTGAGAAAATTAGTGAGCTATTTTTCAGTATTTTGACTAGGATAGCATTGTGGATTGTTCTGTATTTTGAAAAAAAGTTTTGAAACTATGAAAGAATTTTTATATAGACTGTGAGAGTTCTTTATACAGATTTTTTCTTTCATTTTTATTTTTTCCATTAAAAAAATCTGTTTCCTATCAAAATTATGTCTAAGTTTTCCAGATAAATTATGTTACATCACTGGAAATCAATTAATTTTTTCATTAAAATGGTAATGTATCCATGAAATGTGGAGTTTTGTTTGCATGTTAATTCAAATTCCACTTCATCAGTAAAGGAAGGATACAAAATTTTGTGGAAAACAATTCCAGGGCATTTATGGAGCGACTGATAAAACACCTGCTAAAATTACAAAGTGGTCAGGATGAGATTCTTCGGCTTGCAAAAAAAGCATCTTTGCAGCTATATGCTTGAATGTACTTCAGAAATTTTGTGCATGAATCCATGTTATTTAAAATACTATGCGCAGTAGCAAGCAAAGTGTCTGTTAAAATGTTTTGATTATACTGTGCTGCAGAACTCAATACTCTGCTCAGAAGCTCTTATATGAATGTGGTGACTGAAAGATTAAACTTTTTTTTGTCTGTGATCATCTAGGACTGTTACAAATGACTGTTTAAGATGAAGAAAAACATTGAGTGCTGCATACTATTCTGGTCTTTGCAGCGGTAAATTCAACAGTAAAATTGCAGTAAAAGTACTGCATCCTCCTTTATGCTAGTTCACCGAAGAGATTACAAAGCTTCCATTTATTCAATGATGTGTGTAAACTAAACCTCTTAGTTTTCACAAAATCAAGAAAGATAGGAAAATAAAGCAGTTTGGACGATTTCCAGTAGCTCCAAACAGGTGCAGATTTGCTATACCTGCCAGCTGACCCTAGTTTTGCATGTCAAACATTGTGTTGAATTTGAGACAGAACTGGCAGCAATCTGAATTTTATTTTGTTTAGCTGCTTCTGGTTAACCTGTTATTTTTCACTGCTTTGTCGTCTTTACCACTGTTGAGGATGTCAAGAGGATGTAGAAAATAAAAAGGTCAGTTTTAAAACATTCATGACCATTTCAAACAAACAGAAGACTCACATGGCTCTGAAAGAAAAGTGCTCAAAACTTTTTTCTCACTTAAGGGGTAGGAATGAAATCTTTAGGCAAAAATTAGTATTTCTACAAAATTTCTTAAAGGACCAAATTCTACCAGTTGTATGTTTATGCAATAATGATTGCTCTATGTACCTGCACAGGATTACAATACCAGGAAATAAACAGTATTTTTTTGTGAGAATAAATAGTATATATAGCTCCAAAAGCCATAGAAAGACACTTCAGTGTGTCACTGTTAACTTTGGGTCTTCTGGCATGCATCAAGAATAGTGTGGCCAGCAGGACTAGAGAAGTGATCACCCCACTGTACTTGGTGCTGATGAGGCCACACTTTGAATACTGTGTTCAGTTTTGGGTCTCTCATGACAGGAAGGACACTGAGGTGCTGGAGAGAGTTCAGAGAAGGGCAATGAAGCTGGTGAGGTGTCTGGAGAACAAGTGTGACTATATTTGCAAGGGTTTAGGCCTCAGGTAAGTATATCCATTTTGTTTCTACTATCGAGCTATGGAAGTTTCCTGAAAAGAACAGATTTTATATTATTTTTAAACAGAAAAATACTGCTTCCAGCTCAGGAAGACCCAAGACCACGGACTGTTGAAGGCTTAGAGGCAGTAGTAAGAGAATATCATCATATGCTTACCACATACAGTCTTTAGAGTCTTCCCCATCTAAACACTACTGATGATTAGTCCTCAGATACTAGGGTAGGCAGATGAGTATGGCCTCATTAATCTGCCATGAGGGAAAAAACACACAGGCTCAAGAACTTGAAACTACTGGTATTTATAATTAGTATGACTGATCTCTCACATATCTACGAGAGCTAAAGTACATAGTAGTTTTCCAAAGTTGTAAGAGGTTAAGTGTAATATTAATTACTAGGAAAGGTATAGCACATTCCCCTCCTACTGCTACCTGCAGAGAGTATTTGCTTGATCTGCATGAGTTGCCCAAAGATTTTTCTTATTCTGTTAGTATTTCTAACCTTCTGTTACTCTGGAGGCTTTAGAAGTGTAGTAGGGATGCAGGGGAGAAAAAAAAAAAAAAAAAAAAGTATATTTCAAACTTATATTGTAAAAGGAGGTGGAGAAAAAATTGTTATCCCAGCTGACTAGCTAAGGAAGGTAATTATGTACTCACAAGGTCTTTTGGGCAGAAGACAAAAAGAATCATTTTCAAATATTTGTCTTCCTTTAGAGGTTGTCAGTTTGGGAATACTGAAAGATATTTTGAGAATTTGGGTAGGGATTAGTGTCCAGTCTGTGCCTGTTTCTGGGCACCTCTTACTTTCCAAAACTCTCCAGTGGCCACTTATTTGTCTTGATCCTTTATTTGGTGACTAGGCATTTACAATATGTTTGCTGACTGACCAGAGACAATGTCTCAGAAACTGTACGTGGTTAGTCTCCCATTATAAGAGTCTTATGGAGCAAATATAAAATTGTCCTTACTTAAGTAAAACCTCAATGGAATAGCAGAAATGGAAATACTACATATCTGCCTGCAGAGGGCCCAAACATATATTTTATACTTCATTATGCTGCCTCTGAACAAATGAATTTCCAGAATTTTCTTGTACCACCATTTTACATGTCATGATAATTTTTTCAACATCTAGTGAGCTGTTAATCCTTTCTAATAAGTTAAAAATTAAAAAGTAAAAGAAAAAAAAGGGCTAATTGAAAACTACTTCAATCAGGTGAAGGGAACAGTTCCATGACTGGGCACAACCTAGCTATACTGTGCCAGAGGCCCCATCTCTACACATAAAAAGTATCCCAAGGACTCAAACCATTTAGTTAACAGCAGGTAGCCACTCAGTGAAGTCCATACACCACAACTGGAGAGAGAGGCATAGGTACCTATGAATGGCCCCCACAAAAATTACACAGACAAAAACTCACCGAGCAAAACCTGCTTAAGTTAGTCTGTAGGTGCACAGGATAGGAGGTCCCTCAGCAATGTTCTTCCTTGAAGCCATAGTCTGGCTTCAGAAAGGGGCCTGCCCCCAGATAGGGTTAATAACACAGACAACTCTGTAGAAGTTAGGCTGATATTCTAGTTCTTTACCAATAAAGGCTTGAGTCTTCTCTCACACAACTCACACAAAAGATAAGTATATACAGTGCAACAGCAGAATCGTTGGAGTAAAAAGAGATGACTTTGAATACAGATCTTGGAGTGCTTTGACTACAAACAAGAAGATAATCTCCTACTATGAATATCACTTCTGCATGTTCATACAGGAAGAATGGCTATTGTTCCTATGATTATGCAGCCTTTGCATTAGACAGATATTATAAGAAAATCCCTAATGATTCAGCAAAATTTTCTTTGACAACCAAATTAAAAAAGATAATTTTTCTCTCTTTTCCTTTTTACGTGTTTTAATTCCAATATAATAACTGGGTTTGTTTATTTAGTATCTTCTTATAAGGATACAAAATTTGAATTACACAATAAAGTTCAGTATGATCTCCAAAGGAGGCACAACACATTCCTATGCCATATGCTTCTGCAATGTAGCTATTTTTTATTTCCCTGACCTCTAGACTGAAATTTACTGATGTAAATTTACTGACTATAAAGTGATGTGTTCCTAGGCGTGTGTGCATGCGCACAAGTGACGTTAACATATCTGTTAGTATTGCAAGTCTTTACCATCAGCTTAGAAAACACTATGAGCTAAAAGACTACTTAATACTGAATCTATAACAATTACATAAATTATAATAAATTCATAATAATTTTATATTTTTCATGCTGCTGATTGACTGACATTAAATTGTCTTTTTTTCCTTCCTTTTTTTTAAAAAAAACCTCTTTATCACTTTTTATTAATCCTGAGGGTTATTCAAGCACTTTTTTTTTTTTTTAATACAGTCAAGGAGAACAACATGGTTGATTTCTAGTCCCTGCTACTCCTGTTATCTCAGAGCTCTCATTCACTGAGCTCTGAGGTCTATTGCAGCTTACTGGAACTAGGTGTTCACTTGCCCACCTGCAACTCCCAAAATATTGAGAACCAGAAATTCTCAGTTTGTAATTCTCATCCAGCAACAGGACAATGGAGGATCTTGCCTTGGTTGATGAAGAGTGGGTTAGGGAGCAAGTAAGCAATCTGGATATCCATAAATCTATGGGTCCAGACGGGATGCACCCACGGGTGCTTAGGGAGCTGGTTGAAGTCATTTCTAGGCCACTCTCCATCATCTTTGCTAAGTCGTGGGAAACGGAAGAGGTGCCTGAGGACTGGAGGGAAGCAAATGTCACTCCAGTCTTCAAAAAGGGCAAGAAGGAGGACTCGGGTAATTATAGACCAGTCAGCCTCACCTCCATCCCTGGAAAGGTGATGGAACAACTTATTCTTGGTGCCATCTCAAGGCATATTAAGGATAAGAGGGTCATTAGGGGTTGTCAACATGGCTTCACCAAGAGGAAGTCATGCTTAACCAACTTCATAGCCTTTTATGAGGACATGACAAGGTGGATAGATGATGGCAGAGTGGTGGATGTAGTCTACCTTGATTTCAGTAAAGCATTTGACACAATCTCCCACAGCATCCTTGCTGCTAAACTGAGGAAGTGTGGTCTGGATGATCAGGTAGGGAGGTGAACTGTTAACTGGCTGAAGAAAAGAAGCCAGTGAGTTGTGGTCAATGGGGCAGAGTATCTAGTGGAGTGCCTCAAGGGTCAGTACTGGGACCAGTACTATTCAATATATTCATCAACGACTTGGATGAGGGTTTTTTAAGTCACAACCACTCCCTCAGTCTTACGTAACTCTGAATAAGATAAGCAATACAACTTGAGATGAACATAAGCAAAATAAGTTCAAATGTTATCAATAAGATTATTGAAAAGTTTGATAGAATAGAATAGAAATGTGTTGTATAGAATGATCTGTTTGAAGTCATGTCTGTTTGCTCGAAAAATGTCATGTTTTGCAAAAAAAAAAAAATTTCAGCTTAATTGAAAAATGCATGAAAGACTTTTGTAAAAAAAGGTAATGTCATACAAAATAATTGTACGTCCTTACACACAAATAACAAGTAAGAGAATGAACCTAAGTACATGTGTGACTGGGTGGTCAGATGAATGTGCTTAGAACTTGTACAACTGAAAACTTTTTTTCTTTGGTTACATAACAGAAGCCAGCAGTCATTAGTTTTCAGGATGTTATTTTTTGTATTGGGAGTGTAAAAGTTTTTTAATTTAATTTTCTCATATAAAAATTAAATCCATTTTAAACTGCTTTAGTAAAATAATTCATTATGAGTCAATATAATAGTCTGAATTAAGAGGATAATATTCCTTATGTAGTGCAACAGCTTCATGCAGGCAGTCATTAGTTTTTCCCAGTATCGTTCTTATTGTAGTAAGATTAAGATTTTATATGTTGCCTTTACAAAACACTCCATAAGCTTGTTTTACAGTGAAAATATCAGTATCCAACAATTCTTTATATTAGATGTTAACAACATTTTTTTGAATTGGGATGTATTTTCTAAATTCTGATCATATGGGAACCTCTTAGTCAAAAGCACAGATTGTAATTTGAAAATGTACCTAAATTTTAGCTGACACTTATTACCATGCCCACTAATCTTAGCAGCAAAAGACACGGGTGAAAGCAGAACAAACTAAAATGTCTTTTTGTCTTTGAAGTCAATCTCCTGTATATTTTGCTTCACTCTGTGATGTAAAATGCAATGTTGCATAGTACAAAGAAAGTAGAAGTACATGAAAACCTGAAAAAAGAATAGCAATACTTTGTGACTATTTCCTTCTCTGTTCTTTGTGCTGTATGAGATTAAATGTTTTCAGCAGCTGTCAGCACTGAGTAAACAAAATGGTCACTAATTTAGAAGGTTTTCAGCCCAGGGAAAGCACATGAAAACAAATATGATGATAAAGAAGGAACTCACATTTCTTCTTTATCAGTTTTGCCTTGACAAACAAGCAACAAGAATTGCCAAACTAAAGAGCAGGAGTGTCATGAGCATGTCTATAAAAAGACTTTTTTGCCTTTTATTGAAAGATGGAAGAACAATCTATTTCTCCCCCTTCATTTCTTTGTTGCTCATTTACATTTTATCATTGAAGCCACTTAAAAAGACCAGTCCACCAACTTGAAACACAACAGACATGGTTATCTGTGCCACAGTGTTGAAAGTATTGATGGGCATCGATCACTGTGTAGAAATTTGTCAGTCATTTGTGCACTTGGACTACCATGGAACTGCGTTTGCAAAGACTTCCAAGCACCTTCTTTTTTTTTTTTTTTTTTAAAGTCTGAGTCTCGGTCCCTTGTTTTATTTAGCAGGCTCTAGGTCTTCTTTTACTAATATAAATAATAAACATTTTCATACCTCTAAGGAATTGTTTTAAAAGTTGTTTGGTTGTTTTGTTTTGTTTTTCTGTCTTTAACTTCCTGAATCTGTTCTTAATCCTTTACTAAATGTTGGCAAGTATTAGGCAGTAAGATTAACTGTAATGTGTTGGCTTTTTTTAGTATCTGCAAATAGCTGTGAGTAATCCTCATTTAGGCATGGATCTAATTCACATGTACTTTCAGAACTGAAGAATAGCTTTTGAATGAAAATGAGAATATTGGAGAATTTATTTAAATAAAAATTAATTGAAAATTAATGTCATTATATAAACTTCTTATTTTATTCATAGTTTAAATTTTCCTTTGAAGGAATGCAGTCAATAATAGTTCACAGAAGTAACTTAATTAAGGTAGTCAGAAAACATATCTGACCCTGTGCATTTAAGCTTGTATCATTCATATATATATATATATATATATATATATATTATACACACGTGGAAGGAAGTTATTTCCTATTTTTTTTTTTAGCTTAAGTAATAATCGTAGACACACTTTTCAATCTCAGTGATACAAAGGTACAAGTTTTTAAATTACCCCAGTGATATCGGAAATAATTATTATGATTTTTGTACTCTCTGCTAGCTGGAATAAACTAAAAGTGTTTAAAGATTAATCATTAATAACAATACATGATAAAATAAGTAATTAAGAGCATAAAATGTTATAGTTTATAGTTAAATTGGTCTACTTCTTTATGAGTCTGATAATCTGGAGTCATATCATTACAACTTTTTATTGCTGGTTCATACATTATTAATTACTGATAGCCTGTGAACCTGAAACATACTGGAGTCATAAAAAAAAGCCCAAAATTATCTATTAACTATTTATTTCTCCACTGTTTTTGGCTATGGCCCAAAAGAAGCCGAAAACTAATATATTTTCAATGTTTCCATTACTTGGGATCTACATTTTTGCAAAAATAAATTGAATTTTTCTTTAAGTGCTTGAGCTAATGATCCCTACTTTTCTCTCAAATTTAAATGAGACTTACATCTAATCAAGATTCAAAATCTGTTACAGAAAGAATTTGTAATGACATGGTCATTCAATTTCTCTTCCTGAGGATATCAGTTAAGCACCTTTTACGAGATTCAGACCTCATGGAATACTGTATGGGAATCTGAGACTGTGAAATTAATGCCAGACAGCAGAGAAGCGTGACTGTCTGAGGCGTGATCTTTGCTTACAATTTGTGCAGTCGTTTACTGTTGTGCAAAGTGGATACAAATTGCTACCAAACCGGATTTTTCCACCGATGTTTCTGCGAACTAAGTACACAAGGTAAAAGTGACTTTATCAGGTGATAGGGGATGTTGCTAAGTGACCAGCTAGAATATTTGCTTGAGCATTGTACAGAGATATGGAAGTCGAACTGTGCGTGCAGTTCTCTTGTTAAGGCTTTACTGTTCACAGCTTGTTCCTGTGCTTAATAGTGAAGGGATCAAGCCAAACCTTGGAATTACTCAGAGACATGTTGATTCAGCAAGATTCCGCCCACCACCTGGAGCAAATCCGTACATGACTAAATTAGAAGGGCTTAAAAAGTGAATGCTTTCAGGTTGTCTTACACTATATGAACTAGAGTTATGTGTATATATAGATCTTATTCAAAATCACTGTGTTTTAGTTCATTGAATTACGCATCTGTGCTAAAATAGATTACAAAATATATATGAATATGTTGTTACCTAGAATTGAAGTGTTTGAGACATAATAAGTAAGCAAACAAGAAAAAAGCCTCCCCCACTCCTTTTTTTTTTTTTTTTTTTCCTTGATTGAGATAGAGTCCTAAGCTTTTAGGCACAAAGAAAGGAAAATGTTCTATCAGCTTCATATTCTAAAACAGCTAACCCTACTACACAGAAGAATCAAATAAATTGGATGTTTTTGAAAATTCAATATCCTCTGTTTCATATAAGTCTGAACTATGAAAATGAGATTGAGTACTGTTTGTAGATACTGCCTTGTATTAACAGAAGATGTGATCAAACATTTAAATAACTGCAGTGAGGGAGAAAAGCAGCAAATTCTCTGTTTCTGAATGACTGTTCACAGTATTTGTGCATCCAATTGTAAATTTATATCACACCTTCATGCAGTGCAGTCTATGAAACCATTTTCAAAGCACTATTAGAAATCCAGGTCAAGATATTAATCAGAGGCAAGTCTATAGGGATGAGATGACTACAAGTATTAAAAATTATCTTCAGTAAAAAAACTTGAAGATTTTAAAATATTGATTAGAATAGCTTTATACAGTTTAGTAATTCTAGGAGCACTGTTTTTGCAGGAATACTGTTAACAGAAATCTATTTCACTTTTATCCACTAGGTGTGAATTTCATGTCCATGTAGTGAATAGATTTAACACAACAAACATATTTCTCAACCAGGTCTATTTTTTTTTTCAAGGAACATTACATTAACTGAATATTTTTGTCAATAAAAACCTAAGATTAATATATATTTTTAAAATACTGAAATACTTGTTATTAAAACAGTAAAATAATCAGATTCAAATTAGTGTTCAGTATCCAGTCTTAGAAATTCATCAGTTCCCATGATATTTTTAGTACTTCTAATATGCAGAAATCACAGTTTAAATTACAATTAGTAGTTTAAACTACAATTACTGTATGCTTATATGTTAATGCCAGTTCCCTGTAGCCAGGCTGCTTTGTATACAGGAACAGGCATTTTGATCTACCATTAAGTCATTTCTATTCTGCTACCAGCAGTTCTGAAAGAGACAGACAAGAAAACAAGTTATAGTTTTGAATAAGCAAATGATTTTAAGATTTAGTCACTTTCAAGCATTTTGTTAATTAGGTGGGACATTTTTCTTTTGAGGTCAGACCAATATGCTTATCATGTGCCAGAATGGGACTGCTAACTTAAGTGTGACTTCTAGAAACAGTAAATGTTTGTGATATTCTGATATGTAGAAAAAGATGGGTATGGCCATTAGGACTTATTGCTGAAGGTTTGGAATGATAGCTCTGGTGTTTGAGCCCTGCATCTCGTAGTCAATTGTATGTTTGAGCATGTTGTTTTACAGAGTATGGTCCCAGCTAAGTGTCTAATAGTGCAGTATAATCTTACCGACCTGAAAATTCCTGTAATATATCAAATCCTTATAAATGGAGAAAGACATAGCCAGAATCATTGGTTCCTTTGTCCCTGAGGGATTTTAACAGATGCCACAATTAAGGTTCCCTCCTCTGTAATATACTCCTCTATATTATACTGAGGCCTTGCTGCATGACAGCTTTTTCTAAAGATGTTTTACATAGAAATTTTATTGCTATTCTCTGATCAGTTGTGATAATAACCAAACAGCAGATGCAAATGATTTGCCCTAATCCAAATGTAAACCTTTCTGTCAAAAGAGTGCTCTGAGACTTTGTGGATGTTTAAAAAGTGTCTGTAATGTTTGTGTGAAAGGTACAGTTAAAATACTATTCACAATCTCCACCACTCATAACCAATGATATAGTATCTACCACTACATGACATGCACCATAATAATTTAAATAAAAAGCCTGATTTTAAAAAAATCCAGTACCTTTTCATGACAGGAAGTCTGGTAAATCTGCAAGGCAATTTTAGGCATAGTTCTGTCATTTTCATTTCATTTTAACCATGTATATTTATGCAGCACCATTGGTTTGACTTGACTGATGTGGAGAGTAAGGAGAAGGATTGGAAGGCAGCAGCATCAGTTGCTGGGAGAGAAAGAGGTGCCCACAGGCTGCCCACAGGGACTCATAGGTTCCAAGCACAGGAGGCAGCAGTAACAGCAGTAACAGGGATCCATTTAATATTTTGGATGACTTAACTGCACAAAGATTTCCTAAAGTTACTACTAAGTCCAAATCTATAATCTAAGCAAATTTCATTAAACTATTTCAGTAAACAATGAGCAACTTCTGTTTCTTAAGTTTGTCTTCCTAATGCTCCATCATTTATGTGACAGTCCTAGCAAGTCAGTTCCTAGACATCATTCCTAAGACTTCCCAGATCAGTCCTGATCTAATTTTCTCTTTTCACAGCACAATATACTCAGCAGCTCAAATTCTCCAGTTCATAACCTATCAGTTCCTCTTGCTTATTTTCAAAAAGACTTCGAAGTCTGGACCAAACTGTGGATTTCTCTGCTCTCTGAGCCAAAAATAAACACCTGACTTTCCACCTTATCGATCTTTGACTATATATTAAGTAAAAGAAAATAATCACTTTTTCTCACCTTTCTAGAGCAAAAATTTCTGTTGTGTCACACCTCAGAAAAACTCTGTGTTCTGAAAAAAGAGTGGTTAGCTATTGTTACTGCATTTTCTTTAGAAGTCTGGTGATATTTCTTTTTAGTAGCACCTTTTTCTTCTGATCATAAAGTTTGATTCTACCACTGTACCTTACTCAAAAAGTATTTGCATACATCTCCTAAGTAGATATGTCCTTATGACTGAAAATCAGATGGCTGAGAGCTGAAGAATGAACACTTCGGTCACTGGGGTTAGGCTGCAGACATTACAGTTAAGAACCAATCTCCTATTTTGCAACTTTGTATTCAACATGGTTATATAATCGTGTATTCATCTGAAAGCTCTTCAGTTCTCTCACTTTTTATTTATGCATGTTTATATAACTGTAAATGAATAGCAGCTAATCAGAAATTTCTGTGTCTGGTTATCTAATGCTATGTACTTTTCACTTGTCAAGAAAGTATGAAACCTTTTGCAACCAGTAGCTCCATTAAAAAAATAAATTATGGGAAGATCTTCCACCATCTGACCAAATGAGAGATACAATTCAAGAAATTTAAGGAACCATAAATGGATGACTTAAATTATATATATGTTCAAAGGTGAAATCTAAAAATCTTTGTTAGCCATATCTGCATGATCCTATCTTCCTTTCTGTGGCAATACTGAGCATTCTGAGATGATTTATAAATCATAGCCAAGCATTTTAACCAGTTCCTCTAGTGGGAGAGTGAAGAGTGCAAGAAACTATCTCAGAAAAGATACCATAGTAGCCTTTTCACTCTCTCTCTTCAATGAGAAGTGCATTCTTTATTATGTCATACTCTGCCCTTACATTGAGAAGTTCCTTACTCCACAGGCATTCCTGAAATTATTAATTCTGAATATATGGGCAAAAAGTCCATTTAATTAAACTAGGATTTTGTCCTAGATATCTAGTCTGTCAGGATATTGAAGTTATTTGGTAAATATTTAAAACTGGGAAAATGACTTGAGAAATAGCAAACTCAATAGAAACTCAAGTCAACTTTTTCAAGTGTTCCTTGAACAACTCTGCCCTGCAAAAAAAAACAAACCTAGAACTACAATGAGAAGTTACATACAAAAAGAGCATCTCTGGCACTCTTATTTATGGTCATTGTAATTTTAGGATTAGGATAGCCTGATGGACAGAGACTCCTGGTTGAGCTGCCCCCAAGCGTGCTACCAGCTCTAGCCTGTAGAATTGAGAATCTGCACAGGCCCCAGTCACAAATGTGGGATTTGGTGTTATGTACTGGGTGTCTGTGATGAGATTTTGGTAGCAGGGGGCCTGCAAGAGTGGCCTCTGTGAGAAGAGGTCAGGGGCTGCCCTGTACCAGACACAATCAGTTCCACCTGGCTCCAATGGACCAATCACAGGACACCACTGGGTGTGTGATGCCTCTGTTAAAACATATTTAAGAAAGAATGAAATCACTGGAGAGTCAGAGAAGTGAGAAAGAAAAAAACAAAACAAACAAACAAAAAAAAAAGTGAGAAACTACTACAAACATCCAAGTCAGAGAAAAATGAGGGCATGGTTCTGCTACAGCCCATGGAGAGGACCACACTGGAGCAGATATCCACTGTGCAGCCCATGGAAAACTCCCCGCTGGAGCAGTTAGGTATTTCCTGAAGGAACTTCAGCCCATGGAGAGCCCACGCTGGACTAGAGGTTTTCCTGAAGAAGCATGGAAAGGACCCACACTGGAACAGAGGAAAAGAGTGAGGAGGAAGGAGCAGCAGAGAGGAACTGTTAAGTACTAACTACAGCCCCCACTCCCACCCCCTCTGCACTGTTCAGAAGGTGTTGGTTATAGGAGTTGGAAATGAAGGAATGAAATGAAACCTGGAAAAAAGAGGGTGGGAGGGAATGGTTTTGTTGTAATTTTTCATTTTGTTTCTCACCATTGAAATCTATTTCAATTAGCAATCAAAAATATTCTCCAAATTAAGTCTCTTTTGTCTGTGATGGCAAATGGCATGTAATCTCTCTGTCTTTATTTCACCATTGAGATTTTTCACCTTATTTTTCCCCTCCTACCTGGTCAACAGGGGTAGTAAGTGAGCAGCTGGGTAGGTGTCTGTATTACCCTACCAAAGAGATTATCGTTCACTTGACACAATTAAAAAACATCATTTGACAGTATCACCTTGTTCGTTCTACTTTTAGGGCCTCCTAAAAGTACTGACATGACTTAAAGCCTGTAAATAGTTTCATTTGAAAGAGATTGCAGTATTTATATACTGTAAATCACAGAATTTTTACAGCACTTTTTTCAAACTTAACCAAAAATTCAGATCACTATCAGAAAGTCAAACAACCTGTTCAGGCCAGATTTTTGTTGTCAGCTTCAGTCTGCTCATGAAAGCAGATTTCAGGTGAATCTAAAGAACTAAAAAATTACCAGTTTATTTTAAGAGACAGTTGAAAAGGGTTCCAGTATAAATTCAGAAATATAGCCAAAGCAGAGGTTTGAAATTAGCACTCTCTTTTCAGACTGAATTCTGTCTGAAACAAAGACTGCTTATGTAAAGATATTGCAAAAGAATTTCTATTTGTCTTCATATGTTTGATATGTCAGATATTTAGATACTTAGATGTTTTCCTCCTCATATTTGAATTTATACTTTCATTTCATGTTTTTAAAATGGATGCTTATTAAAAAAGGCAGTATACAACAATGTGGCATACATCACTAGCAAGATCAAACAGCAGAAAAGAAGAAATACAAGGAAATTATTCAGTATGGATCATATTTGAGGTACAGCAGCCTTCCTTAGATAAAAAGCCCACATAGCTATCTGAGTTCTAAAGATTGACAGTACTATTTCAGTAAAGTTTATTGTTCATACTAGACCATTACAAAATGTAGTAAGAGATAGAACAAATTTGATTTTGAAGTTGACTTTTTGTGCTTAAAGCATGTGATGAGGGACAATGTTCTGACAGCTCAAGCTTACTCAAGCTTAATGACTGATCTAAATTGGAGCTTGGAGATAAAAGAAATTCTTTAGTGATGCCTCAGTTGTCATTGATTGCTGTGAGCAATTTTAAAGCTATTCAAGATGAGAATTGCCAGCTTGGTTCTGAAGGAGGAGAAAGTGGTACACAAAATTGGAAGCTGGTGCAAATGCTACTGCATTAAAAAAAAAAAAAAAAAAAAAAAAAAAAAAAAAGGTTTATATTACTTATATGTGTAGGTAATAATCACAACTGCATGCAGCATTATACTAATCAGGGAAAGACATTGTGAATCTACAGAGCACAATACAAACAGCTGTGACAGGAAAGACAAGTATGAAAGGCTGGCCATATTGTAAATAGCAGCAGCAGCAAAATGACCAAAACCAAAATGTTCTAGGCTAAAGACAATAAGGAAGCTGAGTGCAGAGCAGAAGGTCCTCTTCTGAGTGCTGACCTCAGAAAGTCTCTCTCACAAAATCATCCCTCTTCTTGTGTGTAGCATAAAATGTTTTCCATCTAAACTACTATGATTAGAACAGCAAGTATTTAAGCCATAATAGTGATAGGGTAAGACAAACCATAGACAGTCATGGCTGCTTAGGTGTGGAGAGGAGCTTTTATACCATCAGTTTGCCTGGTAAAGTGTCAGATCATTATAAGGACAGGGGCTTGTTTTTGTGTGAGAAAGGGCTAAAATGGCTCTGTTCTTTCAGAAGGTTTGGGAGAGGCCATGTATCTTCGGTGTTGCTTGTCTTCTGAAAAGCTCACTTCACATCCAAAAAGCTCTCTCTTAAGCAGTATATGCAGAGCCAACAGACATATTTAAGTAGATGAGTTTCACTCAGCAAGGAACATCCTTCAGCAATATTTGAGTCTCACTGGGGTTTACTGTCCTGTTCAGAGAGCAAATTTGGTCTTCAGAGCATCTTTAGAACAGCCTTCAAAAGACAATGTAAGTTGTCTTTTGTTAATGTAAGTGTAGTGCCTACTTATGATGGCATGGATAGTGACTGTGAGCAAAATTTTATTGCAGAAAATGGATTGCTGATTAAGAGTCCTGTCCCATAACCAAGAAAAGGACTGGGAAGCACAGGCTTATTTGTGATAATTGTGTTAGGTGCAACATCAAGTGTGGTAATGTAGGCTTTGTTAATATTTTCAGGCTTAAAAGATACTACAACACAATTTTAAGGAAACTTACTGCAGTGTATTTTAATATTTATATTTATTCTCTTTATATGATTTTGATTAATTCAGGTAAGTAAGTCTCTATGTTAAGTATAACAGTCTACAACTGAAAAAAACATTGCTATATGTTTTGTCTTTGATGAAAATAAATTGGTATATTTATATTATTTGGAGATTTCTGCAGAAAGTTTTTCTGTTTATTGAACACTTTCTGAGCAAACATCACATTAATTTCTCTCCTTTTCCTGGCTGTAAAGATTTGTGCAGCTGTGTTTTGTCTCAGAGGTAAAAATAATGCCACAGAAAGAGAATAGTTTCCAAAACTGTGAATTTCCAAAATTCACAAATGGTCTAGGTAAAAAACTCAGAAGATATTGAAACTATTGAGGTAATTTCTTTAGAAAATCAGTGTTGCCAACAGAAAAGCCCATGATCTCTGTATATTCAGCATTTATTCTGAAATTTTAATGCCAGAACTTTAAGTTGCCATGTTTTCCTGCTGTGCACAGTTTGATCACTCTCCTGATCACTGAAAGATCAGCTGCACTGGGGAGATTTTGTTCCCTAATTTATTTCCTTCCAAAAAAAAAAAAAAAAGAGAAAAGGTCAATACTGTTGCTTGAAAATTCCTGTGACTTATCCAATATCAAAAATAGCAGATCCTAATGAATATGAAGCTTGCTTGCATATCTTGTGGAATCTTACGGGCTCCTCCTTATTTATTGCTTCACTTACTGTATGAACTTGGACATTTCCAACTTCAAATCTTTGTTTTCCTGTTTTGTCTGTTCTTTACATAACTGTGAGAAAATTGAATCTTTGAGGAGGATGACCATAAGTCTTCTGTCAGCCAGAGAAGCAGTGATTATCTTCTTAATTGATGATCTTTGCTATAAATTTGGATTTTGACATCTTGGAAATGAAATGAAAACACAACTCAGAAAACTTTAATAAAATAAATCTATAAATAAGTGGGTTCCTCAGATGACTAACTGATCAAAAAAAGTGAATTCTTTTACAAGACATTCACAGGAGTGTAACATCAGTATTTAGAATAATTCTTAAAAATAAAGGAAACAGTTGAAACGTTGATTTCTGAACTCCCAGATATTTATTAGCAAACAAATTATGATTTTATATATGTTATTCAACAGATATTTAGAGGTTTAAAGGCATTAAATTTTTGAGACTAAGACTTCACTTTGTCTTTCTTGTGTTTGTAAACATCCCATTATCTTTCTAAACACACAGAAAAAAAATAGTTCAGCTTTCTCCTCTTAACGCCAACTAAGCCTCTGCTGCTTGGGGACACCCGCTTTTTCCTTCTCACTACAGTTCAATATCTTGTCGTGGCAGTCTTGGTAGGTCTACAGGATATAGCTGTTCTTGGTATTCATTAGTTCACTTTGCCATTATATTTTTGTCATTATATTTCTCTCTGTTTTTCCATTAGGTATAGTTTGGCATATTGTGCCTAAAGATGCCTGTTTTTCCCATGTTGTCACATGCTAGAAGAATCGCAGGCATGTACAGGCTTCATGTAACAGTTTTTTTCTCAGCAACTTTTTACTGAGGACATGCAAATTTTATTCATATTTTCAGGATTCAAGGAAAGCAGTTGCTCTGGATTCCAGAGTAGCCAAAATATTTTTGCCTAATTCATGTTCTCATCTGGCACAGTACAGGCAACAGTTACCTGACTGTTCTACAATATCAAAGATGTTTTTTTCTTTTTTTAAGGATTGGGCTGCTAAGTGCCTTTTTCTACTTATCAGCAGTCACTCTATATTACTCAGGCTTCTTACATTTGCCTAAATTTCAGGCAGCAGCTGAATTATCTCTTCTGGACTAAACATATACATTCTCTACATAGCCAGTGGAAAAAGAAAGGTATCTTTAAAACCTTCATAAATAGCCCTTGTAACTTAGCAGCCTAGCCAGTGAAAGCATCCACCTCTTGGTGTGCCGCTGAGAAATCTTAAGCTATTTGAGGATGTTAAGATGTGTTATAACTAGTGAATGCAAGTCAACTTGTACAAGGTCAACTCGTAGGTCCAGAGAGGTTCTCCTTCCCTTCTAATCTGCCCTGGTGAGACCATATCTGGAATATTGAGTCCAGTTCTGGGCCCCTCAGTTCAAGAAGGACAGGGAACCGCTGGAGAGAGTCCAGTGCAGAGCCACGAAGATGATTAAGCGAGTGGAGCACCTCCCTTATGAAGAAAGGCTGAGGGAGCTGGGTCTCTTTAGCTTGGAGAAGAGGAGGCTGAGGGGTGACCTCATTAATGTTTACAAATATATAAAGGGTGAGTGTCACGAGGATGGAGCCAGGCTCTTCTCGGTGACAACCAACGGTAGGACAAGGGGTAATGGGTTCAAACTGGAACACAAGAGGTTCCACTTAAATTTGAGAAGAAACTTCTTCTCAGTAAGGGTAACAGAGCACTGGAACAGGCTGCCCAGGAGGGTTGTGGAGTCTCCTACTCTGGAGACATTCAAAACCTGCCTGGACACATTCCTGTGTAGCCTCATCTAAGTGTTCCTGCTCTGGCAGGGGGCTTGGACTAGATGATCTTTTGAGGTCCCTTCCAATTCCTAACATTCTGTGATTCTGTGAATATAATATTATGCAATACATTTATTGCTTTTAGGCATGGGTTTGCATACTATATAATTCATATTGCCCTAAAACGTCAAATTTAAATCCAAAATACATGTATTTCTCTCATACTCATTATCAAGTAATCACACTTTTCACTTTTAAAAACTCTGATGAATTTTCAGCAATATTTTTCCTCCCTCCTGTTGACTTTTCTCAGATAAGTTAAAATACATCATTCTATTACTTCTTTTTTTCCTCTTAAGTTTCTGCATTCATCATACCACAAATTTCAACAGAATGCCTTAAAAAGGGAAATTAGAAATTATTATTATTATAGTTAGAAATATCCATTTATTAAAAGTAAATAGCAAATACTGATTTGGGATGCCAGAGTTGAAAAACAACTAATGTCTATTGAAGTTACTTTAAATTCTCCATCTAACAAGTTTTTATTTTTTTAAGCATGTTAGTTTCATAAGGATACTAAAAATTTTTGATATTCACCTACTGGAATTAAAAAAAAAAGTGGGAAAAAAAAACCCTGCAGCTATGAGAATAATTTATAATTATTTTGCAAAAGCATGTCCTACATTTATGAATAAAATCTGATTTGTAATCCAGATAAATTACTCCTATAATAACCAGTGGATGTTTTTCTTACTTTATTCTTATGATAAATATAAGTCACACTTTCCCATAATCAGAAGATATACACAAATATGTGAAACCTCTCCAAAGTAAGAAATCTTACTATGCCCTGTGTGTATGCACTTCACAAAGCACAGCATAGCAAAGTACAGTTATAGAGACAGCATAACCTAATATGTTTATCCAAATGTTCTCTTTTATCTGTAAAGGATTTAAATAGCAATGAGAAGTGTTCCTTTCCTAATATGAAGAACAAGAATAATGTTCACAAAACAGAATAAATCCATGGGAAAAAGTGTTGGAAATAGTAATATATGTTCTTATCATACCGTGAAGCTAATATAATTTGTTATGCTAAATTTAACTTGAATGTTTCTCATTTATTTTAATTAAATAACACTTGAAAAAGTGTATGCCAAATGACAAGTAATTTGTGTAGTTTGAAGGGAAAAAGATGTTTCCTGTATAATTACCTACCACTGTCTTCTTAATCTCACCCTTGCTTTGTTTCATTCTCTGTTTTTTCATGTTAGTGAGGAATGAAATGGGGCTTACAGTTGTGAAGAACTGTAATGCCTTAGGACAAATCCAAAATTCATATTTGATCCTGGACCATATGAAAGCCATTTTGGAATCTCCCATCTTGACTTTAGGAATATTTGCCATGGATGTATAGTTTCTTAAAAGCAAACAGTGATTTTTAGAAAAGTTTCCAAAGTATTATTCAAGCTGTGTGATTTTCTATGAGTTTGTAATGTATCAAAGAGCACAGTATGGGAGGACCATTCTATTTTACAGAGTTATTTGCATATCAAAGCAATCACTGTGAGCTTCCTCCAGTAGGGTACTAAGAAACAGTACTAAACATGTTTCCTGTTTGTTTTCTAATTCTCTTGTCTATGGGAAGAGTGCTTTTTTACCTTTTAAACTTTTCTTTATATAAGTTACTTTAACTTAGTTGAAAAATACTCACTGCAGTGCACCTTGCAGTTGAGCTGGCCTATGTTGATAATCCTTAACTCTCTGAGGAAATAATACCTTAATCCCAGAGTGTCCCACAAAGATATGCTTTACCCTTACCACAGAGTAAGTATGTCATAGGGTAATGTAAATGTTGAAAACTCCAAGCACTGTTTTTAATATATTGGTCTTGCTTTTGAAATCTATGCAAAGCCAGTGCTGGGAAAGAAGGTAGGCTTTATATTGTCTTTGTGGATCTTCCCTAGGAAAAAAAAAGACTTTGTCCCTGCTGTCACAATGTGAGTACTGTTTGCATTCACTCTGCTTTCACCACCATGGCCACACTACTTGGCAGCTGGCTTTGATCTCCTTTGGACCTCAGGTAGTGCCCTGTGATCTAAATATCTTTGTGTGAAGAAGGAAGGAGGCCCAGAAGCAAACTAATGTGTGTGCAGTATAGAAATTCAGGATGGTCAGGCCCTGAAATAAAGTAGGAAATAAGATTGAGGGTATGCAAAATTATATCACTTGGGGTACTCACTGAGGATAAAATTTACCAAATACACTGTGTCCCTCCAGGCCAGCCATGAGGTGTTGAAGACACCAATAAAAAGGACCAAATTTTTGTCTTCTAGAGTGAAGCATTGTGGATTTGTGGATGCTGCTGTAGAAGAGCTCAACATCAACAAGGAAGTCCACCTACAATACTCCTAAACTACTAAAAGCCTCTGGAGAATCTTCATTCATTCTGTATTACCAGTACCCAGGCTAGGAATGGTAACTTTAAGTAGCACTGATTATGGTAGCGGATCCAGAACAAAAATGTACTAGGCCCCAGATCCATATTTATACAAATTTTGTTTCTCTGATACCAAACATGAATAGCCAAATGAGCCTGTAAGACTATATTTCAGCTCACAAAATTATATATCTGACATCATTAAAATCTATAAATTGTTAAGGGATTGTAAAATCCTTCTTCACAGTGTTCTGTCTCTTACAAGTTGGGGGTTATTGCTGAGATTTATTGTAACCATGAAATAACGCATATTTCTGCAAATTTCAAGCAAGAGCTAATACAAATGTCCAGGGCTGTACAAGCTCAGGAAAAGATTATATAAAAGCAGAAAAATATTTTTTGGCATCTCTAAGTGTTCTAACAGTTTTTCATTTGTTTTTGAGATGTAAAACTCTTATAAAATACTTCTATGGCTGGACTTTATTTAAATGTCATTTCACCCTAAGCTCTTTTTAAGTATATGTAATACTTAAGAACTTTTAACAATATCAAATGTTGAGCTATTCATTAAATTAAAAATAAGAATCTGCCTACCCTTGCATTTCCTAAAATGAGTTAAGCTGTAATACATCTTAGTCTATTACAATAGATACATAAAACACTGAATAATCTAAACACCAGCAAAGTAAAGGGGTACTCAATTTCTCCTTTCATTTTCAATCACATTCTAAAAGAAAAATAAATTCCAATATAGTGAAAATTATGTAATATGTCAACAACAATGCTGGCAAAATTCTAAAGCAAATACAACTAAAAAGAATATGTTTTATAATACTGCTGCTTCCATCATATAGTCTACATTATATCTATTCCCTTGCAGCAGAGGTTCTTACACAAGTTTTAGTAGGAGGATGAAAAGTAGATCCTGCAGAGCTACTATATTTCCACTGCAAACTTGGTCAAGGAAGTGAACTGGCATTAACTGGACTCTCATCCTTTGAATGTGCTAGTCTGTATATGCTTACTGATTTACGAAGATACACTTGCTGTGCCATGAAAAATAAGGGTGTATCACACTGCCTCCCTGCTGCAGTGAAGGAAGAAAGAGAAGAACTGAACCTCTGAGGGACAAGTGAGGTACACATTTTGCAAAAATACTGTAACTTATTTTCCCTTTTCCATATTTTTTCTTACAAATTAAAGCTTGTCTCCTTGGGCTCCTTATTTAGTCAATGGAGGAATATATGTTCCTTCAGAGGGATATTCAGAGCATCTAAGTCAGAACTACAGTATCTCACTAAGCCAGATGCTGTGAGTATCCTGCTGAGCAACAATCTTCCTGCCAGTAACAATATATTGTGTTGATCTTTGCCCAGACTAGATTGTGTGCTCATAACTGAGGCCCTCCCAGATATTGTTCCAGTCCTTTTTTTCTGAAGAAAAATATCATTTGTCATTGCTTAAGTTAAGAAAGTATGAGTGAAGTCATACTTCAAGGCCTCATCAACTGGCTGATCCGGTAGCCTGTTCCTGTCCTTTCACATTCTGCATATTTGCTCATTCTGTCTCCGATCTCCCACATCTCTTAGCTGTCTTTATTCTAGATAATGTTTTGCTCCCCAGATCCTCTACTAGTCAGTTATATTAGTTTACCAGTGCATCCAATTTTGTCTTATAGGAGAAAAAAGACAGAAAGATGCTGCTTCCAAACTCCATTTCTTTCCTTTTCAGTACTTTCTTAAAAAACAATACTTAAAAAAATTTAAAAGAGTCTTTTAGTTCAACTTACTCTAGGTCTTTTCAAGGAACTTATGCAATGCCCATGACTATCTGTTCTGTGTTATAACTTACTGTACACAGCTGTTTTATTTTTGGTTTTGAGTGACAAATGCTGGGTCAGGCACTCTCTAAGGCATACAGTTAACTCTCATATCTTGTAGTATAAATAATGGTGCACAACAGGCATTGTCCTGCAATTTTCACAGATCAAAAATTTCCATGCATATTCATGCACATTGTGGATGTGTGAGAAGTGAAGGATTTAGTTTCTCAGGTAAATGGAATAAGCACCACTTTTTCTGCTATTTCATGAGCGTTTCAAGGTTATATAATAGTAAGACTCCCATTTTAGGTTCCCATTGAGGCAAAACAGATGACTGGTAATCTGCAGTTTCAAAATGGAAAGTAAGGTTTTTTATAAGTACTGTTTTTCTAAAGCACTGTGATTGGACCAAATGCTGTTCTTAAATTAGTTCTTAATTTAATAGACAGTTCCTAAGGGAAGATTTAAAAGAAGAAAAGGATCAGTTATTAGCTGAAAAACAGAACACAGAAAAATAAATATGAATTGAATAGGCACCTAAGGACATGGACTTACGATTATGCTACACGTGGACTTTCTTATTTCTGAATTTGATTTAAAGCTATAACAATAACTCTCTTCTTAGGTACAGCTAAAGGAAACGAATAGAATTGAGGTAGGTGATAATAGACTCAGAAGTGTTTTAATACAGTCAAAGCTACAACTGCAAAAACAATCTAGTCCTGGTTACACAGCAATTCAGGAATTAACACATGTAAGAAATCCAAAGAAAACATTCGTTCAAACAGAGTAAATTGTCTAGGGTGTAAAATACATTTTATAAGCCCTACAACAAATACTGTTTTGGAAAAACTAAAAGAATGGCTAAGGCAAATTATAAGAGAAAGAGGTAATCAGTTAAGTAGATTAGCAGGCATTCTAAAGGAAGATGCTAGTCTTAAAATTTCTTTTTTTTCTTAAGTATAACCTATTGCAAATATCTGTAGTTTGGGGCTAAAAGTCCAAAATATAATGTGAAGCCAAATAGAATAAAGTTACTGAAAGAAATTCTGAATAATTAAGCTAGTGTTAGAAATAAAATCTCCTGCCCTCAGTAAAGTACAAATGTAAAATAACAGATGCTCAGAAACTTTTCTCTTTATGTAGAGAAAAGTGGTATATAGGACACATTTACGACAACAGAAATGAGTCTGTGTGCAATAGATTTCAAGCTGGCTCAAACTTTATTTAGTCCCATACTTCATCCTTGCTCCAGTGAAGTCAGCTGGAGCTTTGCCCTTGAGTTTGACCGTAGCAAGCTAGGACTTAAAGTTTATAACTTTATATTGCAGATGACATTACAGCTTGTTTACTCACTGTCTACCAGAAAAATCAACACTGACGTCAGTAACCATTCTTGAATTTAATAATTGCTTTGCTTTCCAAGGGGTGAAATTTGTGTTGTTTCCGCAAGCATGTGTTTATTCTTCCACTTTGTCTTTACTTACATGTTCCTAAGAAGCCCTGAATAAAAATTTAACAGCTTGACAAACTGGAGTAACTCAGAATCTTGTTTTGTTTTCCTCTCAAAAATAACTACCGACATAATTTTCAGTGAATTAAGTATAAAAACTTTGCTGGAATTTCACCTAATATTCTAGACACTCAAAAAATGGAATATTAATATTTATACAACAACATATCTTTTGCATATATGTTTGTGTGTAGTTGTGTGCATATCTAAAAATGTCTGAAAATATGTGTATATTTTTGCTGTATGAAATGTAGAATTTTTAAAATACTTATAAAATGTGTAGCATAGCAGTGTTTCTCCACATTTTTCAATCACACTTCGCTGTCACTAGCTTCTGCTCCAGCCCGAGTGTTCATTACTGCCTCCCTGCTTTCTCCTGTTATTTCTTTGCCTCACACTCTTGCCAGCAGCTCCAACAATGTTGGCCAAATGCCCAAACCAATAATCTAAGTTGAATTCTGCTAGTTTAGTCTAAAGCTAGGGGGATGTCTCAGCACCTTGCTCCTTAGGGCTCACAGTTCCCAATAAACATAGTCCAGAGTGAGTCAAGATGGCCTATCACAGAACTAGGAATGATTGAGAGATTATTACCTGGGCTACAAACCATGCTGTGTCTTTTCTGGAACATAATTATACTTCAGTACTGATACAAATCGCACTGTTTGAGGACTGCTTAAAAAGATACAGTAAAAAACAAACATTTTCTTTTCTTGTATTCTTGAATACTTCAGTCACAGTAATGTTATCATAAATTTTAACTATGTGCCAAGATGTTGCAAGCATCTTACTTTTTTTTTTATGTTAAATATAAAACATGTAAGTAAATAAACTGTAAATTCATTTTAGTGTCAGGCTTGCTCACAATTTCATTAGTATTCTTATGTACTGGAAAACTTGAACAGAACACATTTGAAGAACATGTGAATGTAAATGTGATGTTCAGTGCAGTTTCATTTGGATTATTTAACAGATCCAGAAATACTGCTATTGTAATAAAAACATCTGGCCTCTTAACTCTGGATTTTATCTGTCTCAGTAAGCATGAAGCATTGTTTTTGCTTAGGCTTTGTTATATTCCTCAGAAGTAACTAAAAAGCAACCCTTACCCTAAAAATACTATATGTACTGCCTTCTTTCACTTCCAAGGACTTCTTTTATAAATCCCCCAAGCACTGTCTCAGTGCTCCAAGGGAGAATACTCAAAAAGATATAGAAAACAAAACACGAACAGCATCTCAAACAATGTGTATTGTGTCAAGGCCTTGCACTCTGAAATTTTGTATTGTAACAGCAGCTACTATATAACTCATCCTATCTGCTCAGTCAAAGAAGATACTGCAGAACTATGCAGTAAGACAGTCACTGATATGCAGGGTTTTGTATTTTTTTTTAAATAATTCAAACCTTTCTGTACATGAAAGCTAAACTAAAAAATATTAAAATTGTATTTGAAATTTTAAATAATGCAAGATCAAAATAAATCATTAAGATTCTTGCATTGATTCTTTATTTCTAGATAGAAAAAATATAAGAGGGAGGAAGATACAGGGGAATTGAAGAGGTGGAACAGAAAAGCCTTGACACAGTTGCACGAATCTTTTGCTAGAGGGCAAGAGATTTGAATTCTATCTTAGTGGAACTAAGCTGAGCTACTAAAGCTGCACCAATTTCCCCTCCTCACTAAAGAACCAAAAGGGATGGATGATGTTTGCAGGGATGACACTCGCAGAATTCCTTCTGACAAAACAGACTTCCATTTTATTTTGGATCTTCTGGTGATGGCCACAGTGGATGCTGAGGAAATACATTTCCATATGGGTTGGTAGATAGAGAGAACCTCACCTCATCCACTTTCACACATCCACCAGTATCTGGCTGGCCTCCAGAACCATAATCAGTGAGAAAAACTCTCCCCCTTCTCAAAGGCAGATATAGTCCCAAGCTTCAATGTCTCTATATACAATCCAAAAGAGTTTATTGCTCAAGAATTACCTTCCAGTAATACAGTAGGACAGCAACTGCAGTCAAGTCAGCAGCAGCAACTTGTAATTGAAAGGCCATGAAATAGACTGACATTCCCAGGTCATTCCTCCTCTCTCCATCCCTCTCCTCAACACATTCAATACATATCCCTGCTACTCTAAACCAATCAAATAGTATGACATCTAAGTGTTATATTAATGATTTCGGGTTTTTAGTGACATAACTCTCTTATGATGTACTCCATCAAACACTAAAAGGCAGGTACCTTTCAACACTGGGTCCCAAATGATGAAAGGTTTGCAAAAAGTAACCTCTCATGCCTGGCTTACGTGTAACACTGTAGAAGATAGCTGGGCCTCAGCCACAGATTGCTATTTCTTCAGATGTCTCCTCAGTGACCATATTTCTTTCTGGGTCTCCAGGCACACGGGGTTAAGTTGCAGAACAGCTACACCCAAGGCCCACCTGCAGCAGGGAATTCTGACAAGGAGGATGAATGAGTGAACCATTGTGCAAAAACAGAGAAAAAGTAGAGTGAGAGTGGTGGTGGTCACAAAAGGAGACAAGCCTGAAAGGGAGATTCATTATCAAACAAAAGGGCTCAGCTGTCTAACATGCTGCCTTCTGAGTGTACGAGTGTTAACTATGGGGCCACATGATGAGATGACTATAATACAGGGGGGCCATATGGAGTTGGTGGGGATCAGAATGTGTCTAATATATTTTTCCTCAGTAAATAAGAGAATAACAGAACATTACCCACACTGATAACAGTAAATTGCTTGAATAGTAAATGAATTATTTTCCATAATTACTTTAGGATAGTTATAATTAGGGGACAGAAGAATTAATGTTATCCAATAAATATTCAGAACATGAAACATGCATTTGATACATTCTCCACCATTATGACATTCCTGCTCTATTTTCAGTTGCTGTATACCATTGTAGGTCCATTGACATTTAAGGAGGCCCAAGGAAGTACTCCAGGTAAAGCGCTTTCCCTATAGCTCATAACACTTTAATACAGTTTCACTCTGTCAAATATAATTATTTAGATGCCAGTAAAATATAGAACAGAGGTCAAATAAGGCTCTGGGGAGACCTTATTGCAGACTTTCAGTACTTAAAAGGGGCCTATAAGAAAGGTGGGGACAGACATTTTAGCAGGGCCTGTTGCAATAAGACAAGGGGTGATAGTTTTAAACTAAAAGAGAGGAGATTCAGGCTAGATGTGAGGAAGAAATTTTTTACGATGAGGGTGGTAAAATACTGGAACAGATTGCCCAGAGAGGTGGTAGATGCCCCATCCCTGGAAACATTCAGGGCCAGGCTGGATGAGGTTCTGAGCAACATGATCTAGTTGAAGATGTCCCTGCTCATTTCAGGGGGTTGAACTAGATGAACTTTGAAGGTCCCTTCCAACCCAAACTATTCTATGATTATATGAAATAATGAATTAATATTTTGAAATATAAATTCTCCCATAAATTTTATTATACCTTCCCTTTAAGGTATTTTCAGGAACAGTTTAATAATGGAGCGTTGATAACTTGTCTCACTTTGACTGCAGTGGGTGCAGGAGTAACCACATGAACAGCTCAGCTGATAGACCCAAGAGGGCACTTATGCTCAGAAGAGAGATGCTAACTAACACATGTGAGAGAGAAACTGATGAAGCAAATATAGATGAAGACGACATATGTGTATATCTTCATACTGGTACATAGCCTGGGTTTAGGCTAATTGAAATTCCACTAAGATGATTTAAACTAACCTGTCTGGCTTCATCCTAAAATAGATTAGGAATGTTCATACAATCTGCTAATGACATACTGCTATTAATCCCCTTAAGCCGACAGGTTAGTATCAACTAATTTTGAACTACGCTATATTAGAGTAGAACTCAAATCCTAGTGATTATTGACTTAATTGGATAAAAACAGTATATCAGATGTTCTGGGAGCAATTTCTTAGACCACAGTGAATAACAAGATGGGCAGAAGAAGCTATCAAATTGAATACCTACATGTACCTATTAAAAATAGTTTGTTTACTCTGCACAGACAAATCCTATTGCCCAAATATACTTCTTTCTTTGTCTGGTACTTGAAATATAAATTATAATTTGATTTTTTTTAGTGATGAAGTTTAAATATTATTTATTACAAGGGATTCCTTTAGCAAATAAGGATAAAACAACATCTATGTAACAAACAGTTCTTGGCTAGTAAATCATCTGAAGTGAGCAAAATCATGTGAAGAACTCTATCTATCTAAGGACTACATAAGACTTGCAATGCATCTACAGATCAGAAAACAAATCAGGACTTAGCTTTTTAATCTCTAACATGAAATTTGTAAACTCATTAATTCGATGTTAATAATGGGGACACACATAAAAATAATCAAACAATATGTAGTATTTATTTTAAATTGTACTAAAAAATTTGTGGAGGTAATGATTTTGAATACAAGTCCACAACAACAGCAATGAATATGTGTACTAACTCATATACTGTATACAAATTCACTTATTCATCTGATGTATCATGGACAGGCTTAGATGAGATCTTCAATTAAGAGCATTTATGCAATTAGTACGGCTGCCATTTTACTTGAAGGAGCAAAAATAGAGTAAGGAGCATAATACTTCTACTCTCATGGTCCTGAAGGCACTCAGAACCCTGCCTGTCCCCGATCACCTCCCAGAGCCCATGGGGGGACCCACGGAAGGACTCTCCCCAACCTGCTCATGGGCCAGGAGCCCATGTCAACCCTCAGGGCCATCAGTCCCTGCCCCAGTGATGCTGCAGCAGGGCTGGTCTCCAGCTCCCCACAGCCCTGCCCAGCCATGGGCCTCACCGAGCCAGGTCCACCCACAGGCCAATATCCCAGCCCAGCCTCAGCCTATCCCCAGCCCCAAAGAGGTGCCTAGTGCCCGGGGCTGGGGCTGCCCTGGTGTCCCCTCACTGCCCTGCTCCTCTTTGAGGGGTGGGATGGTCACTGGCTTCCCTGACAGACTGCCATAAGGAGCCCCAGTGCTGCCAGCAACCAAGCCTTCACAGCACCTTGACATCTACACAGAAATCTCTTTACTAACTTACTGCTACCAAATAAAATACATCTTTAAGAAAAAGAGAAAAAAAAAAAACATGAATTGTTGGAATTGTTGGAATCATTAATTTACTGAAATATTGGGAAAAAATATGTATTATTTGGTAGGTCAATAATTAGACTCTGGATGTGAGTTTGCTATTATTTTGCATCTAAATCTATTCACAGAAGATACTGAGCAACGAGAGTAAAAAGCAGAGATCATAAGGCCCTGTAAGATTCCAAAGCATAATGTAGACAGGTTTTAGGCTCTACATCCAGTACCAGAGCAATTGGCACACCAGACAATTTGTGGGTACCACTGAATAGAAACCCATTAAAAAAGATCAGCTGCTTCTTCCAGCACCTCCTAATAGCAATGTGGATTTTATTAACATTTTTAGCATGTTCAACTCTAAATTAGTACAGTTACAAACCTATTATAGTTCTCTGAAAGACTTAATTTTATCAAAAAGATTTTACTTAGTTGACAAAACTGATCTTCAGGTAGTTTTACAAAATTAATACTATATTCTATTGATGGCCAAGGAAATTTGAAAATCATTAAGAAGCCATATAACTTTAATGGCTTAGGTGGTAAAGAAAAATCTTGGGAGACAAAAAGATAGTAACCTGTAGTAAGTGTGTGGAAGAAACAAATCAACAACTTCAGCTTGGACAAGCAGTATTATTATTACATATTTTTACGTTAGGATATTGCACACATTGCTGGAATGGGAGAATATCAGCAGGACTCTACCTTCCAGAAAGCACAAAAAAGAAAGAAAACAAAAAGGCAGAACAAAAAACAAACAAAACACCAGCAAGCAAGGCTGCATAGAAAAATGAAACAAATATTTATTAGTTGATGCCTCTAATGCAGGTAAGCTATGTTATCAAAAAACTACTGCAATCAAAAATCTATTATTTGTTCCTACAGCTGCTCTAGCTGCAGCTCTCCACACTTAGTGACTTGCAAATAATGATGCAGACTGGAAAAAAAATGTTTAAGTACTGCAGTGCTATACTGGTATGGATTAAGTCTTAAAGGTAAGTAGTGATTTTATTGTTGAGATTTACACTTGATTTAGTTCCTTAAACTAATGAATCACATTTTCCATTATTTGGAAAGCTGTCATGTAAAACAGAAAGATGAATATTATTCGTTCAATAAATGTAATGGTCTTGTTGTACAACTGTAATATTATTAAGGAAAGCCAGTAAACCCAATCTTATTATCCTCACAGGAAGTAATTTAAACAAACAAACAAAAAAACCCACCACCAACAACAACAAAAACCACAAAACAAAAACACTTTTCCATAGGAGTTTTCTTGTTCTGCACTTCCAATAAATTTGTATAATTCATGTGCCTCTGCTATCTTTGGTTTATAATCAGACAAGATTATAAGACCCTTGCCACCCACTCCTTTTCAAAGCTTTCAAAGCTTAAATATGCTAGAAGAAAAATATTATGAGGGGAGATTATATAAGATATTCTTCATGATACAGAATCTTTAAGCCCTAATGCTAGACATCAAGTATCAAAAAAAGCATATAATAATTTCTTCCTCCAATTTTGAAAGACATCAGGCCATGAATATAAACTCAGCAAAAAGTTTTGCAAAATATTGTAAAAGCTTAACAAACTGTTTCACAGGGATACAAAAAATTTATAAAAGAGTTTCATGAAGATGTTCATCTTATACACTACTTCAGCTTCCATCTGTGTTTTTCAGCTGGAGGAAAAATGTCCTTCCAAGAGTAAGTCAACCCTTTGACTACTTGAGCTCTCTCTTTGAGTCATGGAGAGGACCACTCCCTAACATGGATTGCAAAGATTATCAAAGCTATCTGACCTGGCTGCAAAATATTTTTGTTTCAGTTTATTATTAAACTGTTCACCTCCTAGGATCTTACTTATACACCAGAGGGACAGTTTCATTATTTTTAGTGGGTGTTCAAGAGGGCCAGCTTTTAAAAAAGCTTATAAGAAGGTAAACACAACAAGTACTAGGTTGTCCTTGTGAAAAAGTAAATTTCCACTAGAAGTTATCAAACTAAATAGGTAAAAGCTGTAGAGAAAAATCTAAATTAAAAAGTTGGCTAAAAGGAGATTAAAAACAGAAATGAAAATTACTGTGTCATCAAAAAGATAATGAAGTTTAAAAGAGTATAAAAACTGTAATTTTATAGAACAGTTTATAAAAAAGGCAGTGTAACTCAAGACAATAAAAATAAATAAAGGTTTTGAATAGAAACAGTTACTAATTAGATATTGTTAAAGGCAAAATTAACATTTCAGTTTTATGGTCCAGCAAATAAAACCAAAAAACCAACCCTCTGAGCATTGCCTGATTTTATCAGCAATAAGGATACAATAGTATAGCAACATTACATGCTATTTTTCCATCAACAGTCTAGTCTGGAAGCAGTACATGCATGGCCATCCCTATGAAAAAAGGAATTTAGAATCCCCAATGTATATTCCATAGAGGTTTTTACGCATCTGAGAGATAACGGGCTTGCAGGTAACAGCCCTGGTATCCTGGAATCTATGTAGTATGATTTGAACTTGACACACACAAGGGCAGGAACATCTCCAGCAGTTCCTCTTCCCATGGTTCAAGAACTGTCAGTTCAGTCATTGACAGATTAAGGTCTTCAGTCCACAAACTCTTGTTCATATTAGTAACTTCCTTAACGTCAGTGAAGTTAAGTGTCTGATTGAGCAAGGGGAATGATAGGCTTCCTTGGTCCCTTTCAGCAGTTATCATTATATGTCTAGAAGAAGAAGATGTAAAGCCATAAGAGATGCCTTCCTGTTATTTTTTCATGACTAACAACAGTTGCTACTAACACCTTTACCATGAAAATTTCAAATAACAGCATTTAAAAACTAGAATATATGATAATAAAACCCCTTTCCACTATCAAGCACTAGCAATGCTCTCAACTCTATATATGCATTGTCTGTTCCCCAGGAAATTTGCACTCCCCATCACAGATTTTGTTTTTCAGGAACATTCCATTTTGTAGGAAGTATGTGAATTAAAAATGATTCATTTTTTTGAATAATTTTCCTTCTCTTACAGTTTGTCATTGGGTATGGCTCATTCACAAAACTGGGACATATTCAAAGAACATACATACCATAAGATATGCATATCCAATGGAAGTAATTGTTATAAAAAAGCAGACAATGAATTAAAGCACCTCCAATTCAGAAAAGCCATATTTGAATATCTAATATTAAACATTAGCACAAATACACAGTGAACAATTAGGAACACAGTTTACTAACCTGTGTTGATAACAATACTACAGCTCATAATGAATATGTAATTAGGAATGCGTAAAGAGAATAAAAAATAAGGATGGTGTCAAAGTTTGGGTTTTACAGACCATGGAAGACACAAAAGCAACATCTTTCTTTGTAATACCTCACTGAAAGTATAGCCTTCAGCACTGGTGATTAGCAGCAGAACAACTATTCAGCTGATAAAAACTGCCAAAGAAACTTCCCAAAAGGAGAACAAACAACTACCGTTAGGTAGTTTATTGTCAATCTGAAACAGCTGACTGCCAGAAAATGTAGTAATAAAAAATATAATATAGCTTAGTTCCCTCATTTGCCTAAGCTTGCAGGAAATGAGAAATTTTCACAATTGAAATGTCAACTACTGATACCATTTCTATAGTCTGAGACTAACTGCAAACAGAGTCGCCATGTTGCTTCCTTATTTCACAGTTTACTAACCTGTGCTGATAACAATACTACAGCTCACAATGAATACGTAATTTATTTGCAGAAGTACTTCTTTTCTATTTGAATGATCCATCGAAATTCTGAGTTCTAACTTCACAGTTAAGTAGAATATTCCTATTTTTCAACACATTGCAAAATCACTTCGGGGTGATGTTTCCTATTCATAATTCCCTCTATGAAAGAATATTTAACAAATGTTTTAAACATTCTAGGTGAATTTTCCCTGGGTTTTATGGCAGTTACACACATCAAGGCTTTTTGTTTGCTGCAAGCCAGAACTGTTCGTGTCTTCTTAATGCCAGAGCTTTCACGTATCTAAGGTGCATGCTGTAATGTGAGAGAGTTTGTGCCTCCTGCCCATGCAGGATGAAGGCTGGAGAGTTGTGCTATGCTGCTCTGGGAATTTCATGCAGCAGAGTGAAACCGTGCATAATGGAGGTGAAAAGATGTGGTTCATTCAGAGGGCATATGTGAGGTCAGAGCCTGGCACTCTCAGAGAATCCTCTTGTGAGCTCAGAGGTGGGGTTTTCAGGGCACCCAGAGGGGACCACTAAGCTCAATATAGTCTGAATGGTCAGATGTTGTCCTAAGGGAACTTCTGAGAATGCTGTAATTGGGTAGAGTACATGCAATCATTAGATTTCCACATAATAACCAGGAGCATTACGTCATGCTTACTTGTTATTCACAGCCTGATTAACAACCCTAGTGACAGATGAGAGGACAAGCCTGTGACCACCTTTCTTCATGTTATTTTATATACCAGCTGCTATTTTGGTCTACTGTTGTGACCAGACGGCACTCATCACTTCATTCTTTTACATGCTCTGTGACCATGAAATAAAAAACACAATGTACCTGGGAAAAAAAGATTGTGTTCTTGAAGATTACATACTGGCTTACTAAGATACTTTTCTAGGGAAAGGTGGCTTCCACTGAAATTTCCAATTATTTCATTTTCTTTGTCAGTTGTTTCTTTGTCTAACAATCTCAGCCACTTCTTGCCATGAATTTGTACACAGAACTGTGTGTTACACACTTATTTTTATGTGTCCATATGTAGACTGGTGAAGAAAACAATGCCATTAATAATTTCTATTTGTCTAGAAAAGCTAATCTTTAAATCCCTTTTTGAGGGCTGATCTATAAGCTACTACATTAAGGAAACCTTTAGTGCTTCAACTTTATTCTGGCTATTTCTTTGGTGCTATTCAAAGTCTCAATGAAAAGCCCCTCTTTCAGTTCTGCAGTTAAAACAACAAAGCACTGCCTATGTTTCTTCTTTAGCACAGCTCTAAGGATTTATTCTTTGCTCCTTTATTCTTCCTTTTTTTCTGAAGTTTGCTTGTCCTTTTCCCCTTTAAAATCTCTTTATCTAAAGCTGAATTAGTTTTTGCAGATGGTTGGCAAACTCCCATCATTTTCTGCTCTGACACTTATTTGTCAATTTCCAGTTGCCTTCAAACTTTTTATTTTTCTTGGGTTCTATTTCTTTTCCCTCTTTCACAATTTCACTGATTCAGGTTTCAGATGTTTTAACAGAAAATGAGAGTGAAATCCCTCCTGGGAGTGAGAAAGGATCCATTCTCTACAGTGACAAAGAGAAAGAAAAATACTATGAGATTTACCCATTGAAGGCTTTGAAATAACAAACTTCATGCTCTCTACGGATACTTATAATCTGGTCCTGCTTTCAGGAAGGTAGCAGGTAAATCTGCTACAGTATTTATGTTCTACCCTGAGAGATAAGAAATGTGTAGATCCGTTTTGTATAATTTCTCTTTTCGCAGGCCACTATTTTGCTTCATTCCATTTTAGAGAATTCACTGTCATTTTAAAACACTAGGGATTAAGGATCTATTTATTTTTTTTATTTATTTTTATTTTTAACGCTCCTGCAGATGAATTTCTCATCTTAGGGTGTATATAAAATTTGCTCTACTCCATCTAAGCATTCTTTGCATAGAACTATTTAAAAATTGTTAACCTTTATTTAGTAAATACTATAGGTTAATATATTGTAGTGAGAACCCAATAAAAGATAATTTTTATTTGTTTAATTATGTGAAACTTAACAGAACTTCTCTTATATATAGTCTACTACATTACTATGTTGCATTTCAAGCATCCCATAGGCTGTTGTACCAGCGGAGACAGAGGGAGATAGAGATCATATGAATAATATCGCCTTCCTAGACTTCCCATATCAGTATAGCGGCTTATGTAGGCACTGTGCAGCCATTATCCTGCCCACTCAAATAGTAAGAATGGACTATTTAGAAAAACTGTCAAGGAATAGGTGCCCAAATATCACATCATTAATTTCTGTTCTTTAATGTTCAGTTTTTAATCTCTCAAGCACAGACTGAGCCCCCTCTTTCTGCTATGACTACTACAGAATTATTAATACAGTTACTTTTTCTAATAATTATTACACTAATTACAAATTACTATTATATGGGCACTGCACCTTCATTTCTTTGGAAGTGGAATGGCATATTTCTCATGCTTCCAGAATGCAGGGTAGGTATTTTTACTATCCCTATAGCCACAGCTTAGTGGAGTGTGTTAGAGTGCTGCATACATTGTCACATCTTGGCAGTTTGAATAGAGTTAAAGCAGTTGAAAAGAAAGGCCGTATCTAAAGAAGACGAAAACAGGGTTACAGCTTTCAGTAGCCTTTTTTATTTGTGAGGTCCTAGAAATTGGCCAGACTAACTGTGAAGTGGTGAATACTGGCAGCAGCTGGCCAGTAAGTGGAAATGTAAGTAATGATTACACTTGAGGTCTGAGTTACTGCAGGGCAGTTCCCAGCTGACTCAAACTGTTAAAAGTTACAGTCTAATTAAACCTCACTTCTTACATCAAGTATTTCTTTCTATGTACCTGAGACAATGTCTCATGTGTCTATCCTTATTATTTATTCACTGCTGTTCCACTTCTACACATACACTATCATGCCTTTTTCCTTTTAATTCCTTCTAGTGCTGTGCATAGACAAATCTTCCCAAAGACACAGAATGAAAGCACTTTATATACGATCCAAATCATATTTAAAGGCAGACTTTTAAAGTTGAGTTAGGTGAAGAACCCAGCGCAATAGCTTACCTACATAAGTCTAACTTTAGACTTTTTGGCTACTTTTAAAATTAGGCTAACTTAAAATTAATCTTTTTGGAAAAGCGCTAAGTCCTAAAAATGAATATTACAATTATACTTAGTGCATCATAAGTATCTCATACATTATTAGACATTCAAAATACTAACTTCAGAGTAGTTATGCAGTTATAGTTATATATGTATTAGTTATAGTATATAGTATATATGTATATGGTCATAGTAGTTATGTATTATTTCATTCCAGTGCACAGTGGTGAAACAATTCTTTCAAATAGTGTTGTTTCGTTGGTTTAGTTTTCTTTTGTTTTGTTTTGTTTTGTTTTGTTTGGGTTTTTTTAATCATATTATGAATTTAAGTTTTTTAAGTTTTGTCACGACTAAGTTGATTAAATGTATTTAACGCATAAGTAGCAATCACTGTAAATCAGTATGAAATTTGTATAAAGATCTTTAAAACACTCATATACTTTGAAATAATATTAGAAGTTCTTACATAAAATAACTGTATTGGGATTAGAAAGCATTCTCTTTAAATAAGAAGTTTGAAAAAAAATAGTAGAAATTACTGTCTTTTTGTCTCATTTGGAGTCTTCAGGAGTCTAAGTGGAATTTAGAGTTCTCTGATATATTAAATTTATTTCAACTTAATCTTTTAATTTAGGTGTAAATAATCAGGAAAAGACATTTAGATTAGAGAATATAGAAGCATTACATATACAGTTCATATTTCATGTCATTATTGTAGGCCTGAATAAACTATATGTTAAAGAGATAAGCTGTTTTATATATTTTAAAGTTTAATTTCATCCATAAATACAATACCTTGATCAGCTAGCTGAGTTGTTTTCTGTGGAAAAAAGCAGAACAGCACCATGTAGTCAAAGGTGGTATCACAATATTTTGGTTTGGGGAATGGGAAATGGTAACTCACGATAAATTTGATACATAAAAGTCATAAAACACACTGGATCTAGATGCTTGAGCTTGAGCCCTGATAATGTAATTATTTTTAAATCGTATATATATTTTCCTGAAACTAGAAAGAATGAAGATTTGAAAAGAACCACATTTTGTCGTTTTAAACAATAATTTAACAATAAATATTAGGTTGGTAATATCTGTGTTGACTTAATTTCTCCATGCAAACTCAGTTTCTTTTGTCCTTGCTCTGGTCTTCGTAGTCCTTTCTCTTTGATCCAGCTTCTTTATGAAGCCTCCCAAAGTTTGCTCATCCCAGTTTGTCTTATGTTGCCGCTCTCCTCTGCATAATCTTTCCTGTCCTACCTCCTATTCAGCTTATTCAGTCCCTGCTGATTTCAGGATTTTGCAGGTCTGTTGACACCAGTCATTTTGCTAATCCATTCTATCTTCTCCTCCTTCACTTTCCAATCACACGGCACTCTCACCCCATCACTCCTTTTTCTTCTTACATGATCTCACACTTCTTACCCTATATGATCCCATTTCTCCTCTAAGTTCCCACACTTAGTCACCAGAATACTTAGCTTTTATTTGTAAATTCCTGTTTCTTGGAGAATCAGTGATTATAGCCAGTGAAGCCACTTGATTTAAATCCAAATCTGCAACACATTTCTGGAAGAGTAACAAGAAATATATGTAAATGTTACAGAAACTGGGCACTTTCTGGAAAAATCAATTAGTTTGTTTGCCTGGAAGTCATCTGCTGCTTTCATATCTGTTTTTAGAAGAAAAAGAAAAAAGAAAAAGAAAAAAAAAAAAAAAGAAAAGAGAAAAAAAAAGAAAAAGAAAAAGAAAAAGAAAAAGAAAAAGAAAAAGAAAAAGAAAAAGAAAAAGAAAAAGAAAAAGAAAAAGAAAAGGAAAGAAAAGAAAAAGAAAAAGAAAAAGAAAAAGAAAAAGAAAAAGAAAAAGAAAAAGAAAAAGAAAAAGAAAAAGAAAAAGAAAAAGAAAAAGAAAAAGAAAAAGAAAAAGAAAAAGAAAAAGAAAAAGAAAAAGAAAAAAGAAAAGAGAAAAGAAAAGAGAAAAGAGAAGAAAAGAAAAAGAAAAAAAGAAGAAAAATAAAAAAGAAGAGAAAAGAAGAGAAAAGAAGAGAAAAGAAGAGAAGAGAAGAGAAGAGAAGAGAAGAGAAGAGAAGAGAAGAGAAGAGAAGAGAAGAGAAGAGAAGAGAAGAGAAGAGAAGAGAAGAGAAGAGAAGAGAAGAGAAGAGAAGAGAAGAGAAGAGAAGAGAAGAGAAGAGAAGAGAAGAGAAGAGAAGAGAAGAAAAGAGAAGAAAAGAGAAGAAAAGAGAAGAAAAGAAAAGAAGAGAAAAGAAAAGAAAAGAAAAGAAAAGAAAAGAAAAGAAAAGAAAAGAAAAGAAAAGAAAAGAGAAAAGAGGACGGGTCAAAAAGGAAAAAGCAGCCTTAAGGTATTACTATTGTGATTCTGGTGTTGACAGGAGAAATAATTCTGAAATTTACAGATGCCGACAAAACCATCCAACCACATATAAAAGTATGAGCAAAACACTGTCAATAACACAGGGAGTATCTAAAATATGTAAAATCACCAAGAAATGTTTTCCAGATTTTGAAATATCACATACTAAAAATGTCTTCCTGCCAAAGTACCGCTCTAAAATATTATATTTTACTTCCAGTTTTTACTCCCTGGACAACACTTCCAATGAATAAAGCAGCTTCTCTGAGTACTCTCATTCTGAAGTAGCCTATCCTGAATGTATAATAAAATATTTTATTTGTTTAATCAAGTCACAGCTTATAAGAATTCTCCAGAATTGCAAAGAATAGATAATACAGATTTTTTTCAGTGCATATTTCTGCATTATCTGGGACAAAACTATAGAAACAAGAAGTAAGGTAACTCTCTATTTCAGAAGAGGGATTCTGATGTCTTATCAAACTCAGGTGGGAAGGAAAGGCCTATAGAAGACAGAGCAGAGAGAAGAACTCCTATGTTTCAGAAAGCAAACATGTATACAACTTGCTGGGTATTTCTATTTCATCTGAGCCATAATGTTTGCAGAATTACCTACTGGAAAAACAGGAGAGTTTTACACTGTAGTGTATCTTTCTCCGAAAGGTTATAAGTTCATTCAGTATAAGAGAAGCTGAGATAATGGTTGGTTTAGGGCCAAGCCATTCAAATTTTGATGGAAACTTATCATTTCCTATCTGAAACAAAGCACTGATAAGGCAACGTTTATTCCCACTAGAGAATGTTTCAAATGAACTAGCCAAGTAATTTATGATCAGAAGTCTCAAAGGAACTAGTGAATCGTTGCCAGTTTTTAACTTATCTTGGAAAACTGGGAAACAGATCTGCAAACGTTGTGCCGTTATCCAGAAAAGGATATAGCACAGAATAACAAACTAGCTAGCCTGACCTTCATTTGAGATACAATAATGGATTTGTTACCTCGGAACTTTGCTGTTAATAAACTGGAGACTACAGTTATAATTACTACTAGTTGTATAGGTTTTTTCATGACATCTCTTTCTGTTTTGTTTTGGTTTTGGCTGAAGTATGGGGATGGTAAACAAAGTACAGACACACACTTGGACTTAATTCACTTACTACGTGTAGCAAATTTGGGGTTTTTTTATTCAAACATTTTCATTTTATGAAATTCACAGGTATGAGATAGAGGGACTAGAATGTGTTCTTTTGATATTGATATTCAGATACTTTCAGATATTTTTTCTTGTTCCAATTCTAACCAATCTCTGCATATATTTTATGGCCTTTGGAGTATGATATCTGGATCCTTGAAGGGGATGGACAAGGAAAAGGTTATGCATAATTTGTAAGCAAAAGTAACTTGAAAAATAAAGTTATTGTAGCTTGGTTTGTTTTGTTACATGCTAATTATTATTTGCACCAGAAAGCAGGTAACTAGGGTGTGAAAGGTGTGAAAGTTGTTAAAAAGTACCTAGCTTTATCAGTGAATATTGTATACAGTCTGAGAATTATCCAAAGATTGGTAGGCTATTAAAAAATAGGGATGGATTACTATTATAGTGATCTAAATCAAGTTATTTAAATGGTTAGAATCCAGAAAGAAATATTTAATACAGCCAAATGTTTATAAATAAGAATACATTTTGAATTCAAAAAAGCAGTTCATATCTACACAATGACAGAAGCTGTCTTAAAACAAAACAAAACAAACTAAAACTAGATTTTAAGTGTTGTCATCCTTTCTATGCTTCTGCAAAAAGAGGGCCAGCAAAATCTAATATTGGATAATAAAGGGGAATGGAGACAGGAAATACTGGAGAGGATGTGCCAAAAAAACACCTAAACACCAAAACCCAATCCCCCCCAAAACCAAGATCACTTGGCTGAGAGTCTTGCATTATGGCGTGAGGTGTAATTAATTAAATTTATGTGGTGTATTGAAGGGAAGTTTAAGAAGTGGCTTGATAAATAAGTATTTAAACACTGGAATTACATCTGAGAGCACAGAGCTTTTTGATCTTGCTGTCAGAAATGGAACACAAGTTAATTAGTGGGAATTGAAATTAAGATAATACTTCTAGAAATAACACATGAAATTATTGGGAGACCTGAAAGGGTCTTGTTTTCCATAAAATAAAATTAGATACACTTTCATTTAATTTGCAGAAGACATTCTACTGGTGGGAAGTATAGAGGACCAAACTGAATAATTATGGTGTCCTTTCTGGTCTTTGAGGATAAGACTCAGTCCCCTCACATTTTTGGGCTTGGGAGGAAAAGTAGAGAAATTTAAAGTTATAGAAGACTTGATTGCTCCCCACAATCTCATCTTTGCACCTCAGAGCATGGGAGTATGCATAATAATATCTCATAATGTAGACCTTAAAATAATTGCCTGTGAAGTCAATATGTTTTGTTTCACTTGAAGTATACCTGCATTAATACATTGTTGTTACAGATTTCTGATTTTTCCTCTCCTCTAGGGCACAGAATGGGTGATGGTTACAGAAAGGATCACAGATATGATACTGTGAGAAAGAAGTGAAGCACATAGTTGTTTTGATTTCAGCTTGCAAAAATTACTTCCCTGATTTGCAGACCACTGTGAAGTTCAGTTTCCTTTTAATCATCATACAGTTCACCTAGTCATATCTAGTATAACTGATATTTTTTTCTTCAGGAACCTAGGTGCTTTCTAACTTTTTACTCAGGATACATCTATGAGGGCTTGTGTCTTTGTCTGATAAAATTTGCAAAATTTGATGAGCTGTGACGCTAGGCTAAATGATCTAATTATCATTTTTGGCATACATGAAGCATGTTAAATCATGTAAAGAAAATCGATAAGAAATCTGCATAAATAGGAATAAATATGTACGTATGGATTTGTTTGAATAAGGTAAGCAGAAATATTTTAAGATTATATTACACAATATATTCTTCACTCTTTTTAGTGACAAGGTTTTTAAATATTTTTATAAGCTTTTCCTCTGTTGTGACATAATTACTTCTGCACATCCATAAGTAAACTACAAAAACGTTTCTTAAAAAAAGTCTGAAAACTTGTTTCTCAAATGTCAAAGAAATAAACCTATAGATGTGACATAGAAATCTAGTAGTAATGCAGAAGCACCTTTTTATGTGGGAATCTTTTGCTCTTTTTCTTTTGGAATCTTAGTTGGTCTCTCCTGGCTCTTTGTGACATATGCAGATATTGAAATAGCAGAGCTGAGCAGCTGTCCACCAAAACTATTATCCAGCTGCTGATAATGAAGAACCAGTGTCTTCAGGAAGGTGCAGCTAGCTTATAATAAGGCAATATCCATGAAGGAATCCTCTTGGAATCTTTGACAGTGATTGTTTTGGATCATGAGGTGAGATATCATTTATCTTTCTTCATAGTATAATATAAATTCTTATTAAAAAAGAGCATATTGAAAATCTCTTTGAAATGCATTAAGTTCAAGTCCTTCTTCAGATTAGATCTTGACCCCATTCAATAGTGGGGGCTGTACAGGATTTATGAAAATTATGTCTTGCCTCATAAAAACAGATGTTTCTGCTGTTACCTTGCTTGCTTTATTGGACAACAGTTATGACATCGGACAGTCTATTGCTCTGTTGCATTCTGGCCTCTGTATTTGTTTCCAAACAAAAGGAAAAGAAGGGGGATATTATTGAAGATCTACCCAAGCACCTGTTACCCCAGCCAGAGAACCACAGGAAGTCTAAGGGACTGCCTGGCCTCAGTCTTACTATACAACTTTGTGTGGAAAGCTTTGTTTAGCTGTTGCCCTGAATATGTCTTTTAAACTTCTGACTGAAACTTTATTAAGCTTTGTGGTACATGTTAAAGGCTGGAGACAAAAACTGAATTTTTTGAAGTGTCTGTCATTTTTCTGTAGTGTACACCCTTTATATTGTCAACCATGTTTATTTAGTGGTAGTTTTTTAAGCTAGCTATTTAATATATTAAAAATATTTCATTTTGGGTGGCACATGAAGTGTAATTGTCCACACAGGTGATGTCTTGTCCCCTGTGACACACCGAAGGATGATATCTTGTTCTATTGTAGACCTGATGTGATACTTGCAAGGTGCCAGAAGGATGACAGTGATTTCAGTTGCAAAAGAGCAGTCTGGAAGCACAAGTTGATTTGATGACTTCACACTAGCAGTCTTTAAATTTAATTTCCTCCTTCATCAGCCTGCTATTCAATAATCCTATTGAACCAAGAACTCCTGGTAGTTTAAGCACCTTATCAATATATTCTAGCCATGCTAAAGATATCACTATGTCTTCTTGGAGAAAATTAAGATTGTTTTGTCTGCAAACACTTTTATCCAGACATCATGTACTCCTGTCATAAACATTTCATAACTAAATAATAACATTTGATTTTGTGAAGTATGAATTTAAGATTAAGTGTTTATGCCAAGCATAGCACTGATAAGTTGTACTAGTTTCCTGACTATTTTATTTCTACCAGAAAATGGATTTAGAACAAAAAAATGCAGTGCCTTCATGTAAAATTTATTTTTTCCTTAACATTTCAAGTCACATACTACTCTTCAGTGTTATTCTCCAAAGGCATTTTTCTCAGTTATGAAGTCACCAGTATTTTCTTCTACAACGTATATCCCTACTCCAGTTTTGATGATAATCATACTCCTGCATGCTGGAACTAGCTTCCAACTTTATGCCTCAATACCTGCCTGAGGTGGACTGTTATCACATGCAAAACTTATGTTTCGTCGTGCATGTTTTACCCAGATAATCTTGTACAAAAAATTCGACCTGTGCAAATCATACACGCATTCAATGAAAATATTCCTTCTAAGAATTAATTTCAGTATCATGTATGTATGGAATTTTGATAGGTATTAAAAATAAATACTCAGTTGAATAACAAAATATTTAAAATGCTCTGATACACTAGAAACAAAATTGTTGCTGTATTATTAAAAATGAGAAATAATTGCTTATGACTTACATAATTTTCCTGTCCTAAGCTCTTGGCACATAACCAATTACATTCACAAATTACTATACTATATTTTTAATGAAATAATTCCAGAAATGCTGATATTCATCCCTATTAAAAACTCTGGTCAATTAAACTGTTACTATTCTTAAGAGTCAACAAGTTCCATGATTATAGGACTGTGGAGAGAGGGAAAGAACATCATAGTTAATGTCCTCCCAGTGAGATTGCCTTGTAAATGAGCTTAGAAATCCTACTATTCTGAATAGTTGTGCTCCCTTGTTCCTGCAGGGACAAGGTTCTGATTAAAGTGCTAATCTTTGAGGAAATAGGTCATCTGAAGGATTCAGAGATCTAAGGCATGGATAGTCATCCAGACCAAATATTCAAACTGAGTCCAGGAGGAAAATTAAAGCAAGTGTGATGTCTGGATCTCATCAAATCCATTGTGCATCGGACAGAACACTTCTGAATGTTATTCTATGGTTTCTCCAAAACAATAGCAATTTCTCAGAATGGTTTCCCCATGTAGTAAATTAGCCTGCCTGAGATTTATGTTGATTATTTATTATATTTATATTGCTACTATAATATACATATGCAGTAATATTATACTATATTGTTATGTATTACATGTTATAAACATTGTTATAAATATAGTTTTTATTATTGTGTTATTTAATCTTGTTCAGATCTAGGCTATTCATATACTTTATTTTTTTCAGCCTCCTAAAAGGAAAGCATTGATTCTAGGTTAGTTAATCAGGTCTCCTTGAGGTATGGAGAGAACCTTGCATCCATAGAGATTTCACCTGTCGTGTAGCTCTCTTCTAGGCATCTTTAGAAGGCAACTAATTCAGTCCTATTTACCTCCAGTGGCAGTAGGGTCAGTGCAAACAATCAGCTTTGTCTAAAAACCTAGCTTTTAGATGGCTCAAATTATATGTCATTATTTCTTTCCCAATTTGAAATGCAGATTTTTCTTCTCCTCCCCTTGTAGTACTTACTTTTGTAAGTATATAATGTAAGATTAAGAATGAGGATGCTTTGTTTGAAATATTTGACAGTATTAATGTCAAGGGTTTGTTGGTTTTTAAATAAATATCACTAATTATCATCGATGTGCCCGTAAAGAAGAGCTGCATTTTCAACAGAGAAAAGGCAGAAAAGTTACTATGCTGGAAACAATACATTAATTTGTGTTGTTATTAACACTTGTACGTAGAGGCCCACACCAACTGCAGGGAGCCACCCTGAACCTATATGAAAGCGTAATAGTGTTGTAGAGTTTAGACACTTGTCTTTTAAGTGGATATACTTATCATTAGAATGGTTTCTTAACTAAGAAGTTTCTTGCCACTAGAGGGCTCAGAATTGCTGTGTGATTTTATGCATGGATGCATGTATAAACACACATATACATACATTCATACACATACAATGTATATGTGTACTTCATATGACTGTGCTTTATTCATGTGTACACATGTATAAACACACATTTATGCACATACATATATACAAAATTCTATTTTAACAAATGAAGTATTATTCTTTTCTTTTGAAGGCTTTGAACATCTAAATGTAACTCAAATCTTTAAAGATATTTAATACAACTTTGCAATTCACCATGTAAAGGTGAAATGTTTCTTTAATTGCAAGTTTTACCTTTGTTCTCAGATGGTCAGATTTACACAGAATGTTCATTTAATCAAATTAGATAGTGAAAACAATCACAATAAAATACAGTTCAAACTTCCATAACCAATGCCTGATTTCAATTTATGTTTTATTAGGATATGTAGATAACACCAAATAACATGGGCATAATTCTTTTTTTCATAAATGACTTTCCACAGAGTGTAACGCATGTTGCAGAATCTGTCACACTAAGCATTTTTGTTTGATTATATGACATATTCTACTGGGAAATCTCAGAGGCTCTAAATAAATAAAATGTTCCTGGAAAGCTGTCTGTTTTCTTTTGTCAATGTGACAATCATAATGAAGAGAGAAATGGCTTTCAACCAATTTTAAGTAATGCATAATCTTTGGAGGAAGTGCAACCCAGTTCCTCCACAGTATGGTGATGTCATAATAATTTACCCATGCAGTCCAAAAGATACTTAACATTATATATTCAGTCAGACTTGACATATACAAAAGTTTGAGGTATCAATATTTTCTAAATGTCAGCAAAGTTGTATACATCTAAGTATAAGAAATCTGGCCAAGAAACCAATATTTCAACAATGAAGTTTCAGGTTATCATGATTAACAATAATGTATGTTGTTGTAGAAATAGGAACACAGAAACCAAAATGTTTTGCAGCCATCTATTGCTGTACATAATACTCAATTTTGAATAGAGTTTCTTTGGAATTTTTTCCAGTACAGAAAACTGTGCAAAACCACAAGAAAACAGAAGATACTCTTTTTACAGCACTCCAGGGGCTTGATTGTTTGCAAAAAATTGTGTTGAATATGATCATGTATATGAATAAAGACTACTTGAATGAGCATTTGCATAACTGAACCAAATTGTTCAGACTTTGATACAGAATAGTATATTTGAATTTGGCTGTACTACTGACTACGTTATCCTTAGTACAGTTAGAAACTAACAACTGAACAGAGATTTAACATATTAATTTTCTGTTATCATCATCTTATGTGTATTTCACCTTCATAAAGTGGTAAATTCTTCAAAAGTATAAAAGAATAATTGGGGGGGAGGACTTTAGACTAAATAGTTAAGTAGGCTGGAAATACAATTCTATCACCATGTACACTTAGCTAAACTTTAAAAGCAGTACTGCTTATTATAGTTCCACTTCTGTTAACACATTTCCTTTAAAATGAAAAATATATGCAACTAAGCCAAGATATTTTTGCTTTAAGAATTTTGACTCTTGTATGTTTTGCTTTAAAAATTTAGTTTTACTGATTGCGCATTGTTAGATTAGAACTATAATGTTCTTATAAAACATTATAATGTTTTGTATACTTTTTCTTATGTGTAATGCATTCTTAATTTACCAGTCTGTAATTCAAACTTGAAAAACAACCTGGAACATTGTTATGACAAATATTAAAAGTGGGTTTGTTGCTGATAGAGAGGGTTGGCTGGCATATTCATCACATCATCTTTGGTTCCAGGAGTAAATCATCCTGAAATCAATAAAGTAGAATGGAATGTATTAAACTAGTTTTACTAGACTAAAATTGCAAGTTTTATAAATTTAAAACACATTTCCACAACTGGAAGATCCGTTTCCCTAACCACAGCATACTTAAGTCAACAAAATTACATGAGGAGCATGTTTCTAGCCAGATGGATTTAGCTGTTCCATTACGATCCTAAGGAAAAACGTCCTTGTCATATCATGCCACTGTACAAATCAGCTCTAGTGATTTCACCTTTACATTCTTACCCTCAATATAAGAAGGACAACAAGCTATTAGAGAGTGTCCAGAGGAGAGCGACCAAGATGGTGAAGGGTCTCAAGGGCAAGACTTAGAAGGAGTGATTTAGGTCACTTAGTTTGTTGAGCCTGGAGAAGAGAAGGCTGTGGGGTGATATTATGACACTCTACAGCTTCCTCAAGGAGGGCAGCAGAGATGGAGGTGCTGATCTCTCTCTGGTGACAAGAGATAGGATGCGAGGAAATGTAATGAAGCTGCGTCAGAGGAAGTTCAGATTGGACATTAGGAAAAGGTTCTACACTGAGAGAGTGTTTCGTCACTTGAACAGGGACTACCGTGAAGTGGTCACTGTACCAAGAGTTCAAGGAGCATCTGGACAATGCTCTTAGTCACATGGTTTAGTTTTAGGTAGTCCTGCAAAGAAGAGGGAGTTGGACTTGATGATCCTTATGGGTCCCTTCCAGCTCCAGATATTCTATGATTCTGTTTCTGTAATCCTCCTACAAGAGTTTGCCACTCTTGAAAGAAATAAGACTTAACTGATCACATTAGCTACATCTGAAATTTGCTTGATAGTTGATACATCATCACTACCTTACATTTCAGCATCCCTTATAGAAGAAAAACAAATCTGAGTTCATATTTATTAATAACAATCACAACATGAAAATAGCAGTGATTTTCACAAAGATACTACAAAATTTGTACTGGGTACAAGGAACAGCAAATATGAAATTTCTTATAAGAATGAGGATCAGAAATCTTAACAAAATAGGTGATTTTTTACCACTTCCAAATGAAGGAAGAAATTATTTTATATTGCCAATGTTTAACACTACTTTTTTTTTGCAGTGGTTATGCTAGTCCAGTGTATTTTACAATTAACTCTTGCAACTTTTCAGCTCCAGGGATTACAGCTGAATAGGTTGTTTGTAATTAGTTTTATCTATAGGCCTATATCAGTGCGTAGAGAAATCTCTAGAAATAGATCTCAGAGTAATACATATTTTGATGCATAAAATGGAAAAAATGAAGAAATATTACACTGCCTTGATGACAAGTTTCAAAGTCTGTTTGAATATTTATTGTTCTTTCAATACATGTCTATATGTTAGGGATTTTCTCTTCTTTATAATCACATCAGCAAAAAAATAAACCATGCTGTGCTATATCCTTGTATTTGCTTTATCTAATCTATAGGAACTTTGTTTCTATGGCTATTGAATTTCAAAAGAATTGAATATGTCTCATTGTGACAATAAATGCTGTCTAACTCATTAAATCCAGATGAGGTGAGGGATGGAGCTCTTCTGCTATGGAGAGAGGCTGAGAGTTGGGTTTGGTCAGCCTGGAGAAGAGAAGGCTCCAGGGAGACCTTAAAGCAGCTTTCCAGTACCTAAAGAGGACCTAAAGAAAGCTGGAGAGGGACTTCTTACAAGAGCATGTAGTGATAGGACAAGGGGTAACAGCTTTAAACTGAAAGAGGGTAGATTTAGATTAAATATAAGGAAGAAATTCTTCACCACAAAGGTGATGAGGCACTGGATCAGGTTTCCCAGAGAAGCTGTGGATGTCTGTGCTGCTTTTGGCTGGGATAGAGTTAATTTTCTTCATAGTAGCTAATATGGGGCTGTGTTTTGGATTTGTGCTGAAAACAGTGTTGATAATACAGAGATGTTTTAATTACTGCTGAGCAGTGCTTACACAGAGACAAGGCCTCTTCTGTTTCTCACACCACTCCACCAGCAAGTAGGCTGGGGGTGTACTGTAAGTTGAGAGGAGAGACAGCTGGGACTGCTGATCCCAACTGACCAAAGGGATATTCCATTCCACATGACATCATGCTCAGCATATAAGGAGGAAGAAGAAGAAAGTGGTGGAGGTTTGGAGAGATGGTGTTTATCTTCCCAACTAACCGTTACATGTGATGAAGCCCTGCTGTCCTGGAGATGGCTGAACACCTGCCTGCCCATGGGAAATACTGAATGAATTCCTTGTTTCGCTTTGCTTGTGTGTGTGGATTTTGCTTTACACATTACACTGCCTTTATCTCAACCCAGCAGCTTTCTCACTTTTACCCTACCAATTCTACCCCCCAATCCCACTGGCGAGGTACAAGCGAGTGGCAGTGTAGTACTTAGTTGCCTGCTGGGGTTAAACTAGGACAATGCCCCATCCTTAGGAGTGTTCAAGGCCAGGCTGGATGGGGCTTCGAGTATCTTGGTCTAGTGGAAGGTGTCCTTGCCCATGGCAGCGGGTTTCGTACTAGATGATCTTTAAGGTCTCTTCCAACACAAATCATTCCACAATTCTATGATTCTAAAATAGTCAGCCTTCATATTATCTCTCTTTGTCCAGTGAAGAAAGTTCTCATTGTTGGTGCCTTTGCTTAAGCAGAGCTCCTTAAAGTGGTTTCTTTCAGATATTAATACAATTTGATAGAAACAAAGATGGAAGAGGCAAAGGTGGAAGAGATGGAATTTTAACTTCGGTACACTATTTTTCATCAGTTAGCAACAACGATAGTTTTAATGATTTTTTTTTTAATTGGACCATATTTGTTTTTTAATCTCTACATAATATCTACATAACAACATAACCTTGTAAGTTAATGGCAGTCATATATTAATTCTGCATCTGTCACATACGCCTTATAAAATATGAAATTTTCTTCTATTTTCTATATTACAAGTACATTACAGATATGAGAGTTGCCAAAGTCTTTCTGTTATAAACATGCCTGGTGACCGTTGCTACTCTATGCTTCTCCTCATTCATCAATGTGTTCCATAGTATCACTGCCATGACACCCTATTGAGTTACAAAATGCCAGGCATTAACCAAACTTAACTGGCCAAACTGGCAAATATAAGCTATCAGACTGAACATAGATCTTTATAAAATTAATTTTTAAAAAGCACATTAAATATGGGATTTAAGGGATTAAACCCCTTTTTTTATAATCACAATAAAAGATTAGAGTTAATTTCCATTTTAAATACTTACTAACTGGCATACCAAGTAGAGTAAACATGTAGGACAAGATCCCAGGGCTCAGGATTACAGGGATCTAACAGCAGTCAATCCAAAGCAATGACAGCATGCAACAGAGGCAGGAGGTCCACTTATAAATACCTTTGTTGTGAGCCATGATGAATCTGTAAGCATTGTTGCTAATGGGCACAATGATCATGTTCCTGTTTTTCTATGATTTGTACTTTTTTATGGGTATTCGTGTCACTTGTGATGACTCAGTTCTACAGTAATCTTATTTTTCCTGTTTTAACATGCGATTTTTTCTGTTCCAGAGCAAACAGCTTAAACCTCAAAATGAAAATAAGCACAACAAGAATACAAATATTTAGAAGTTTTGAAACAGGAGTCTTCCTACCTGACTAAAATATAACAAACAAAATACTCCATGGGAAATTTACAAGAAAGATCATCAGGCTTTTTCATATCTATATAACATGTGACTTTCTGTAAGGTCATATTTGTATCTGTTTATTATAAACATAACCAATGGCTATGTAAAGATTTTTCACCTCCAGCTGATATATTTTAGATAGCTTCCTTCATCTCTCCACTTTTTCCCAAAAGTATTTTGCATTGAATGACTTAAAGCCCTTTGAAGTCAATAGAACTGCTCTTATTGAGTAGGTCCATGGACTTCTATCAGACGGGTTTAAAAAAAAAAAAGTTTCTAAACCTATGTATGCAAAACATTTTAAAAAATTGTAAATTTTCTGAAAAAATATTAAATGTCCACATATTCAGAAAGGTGTTCAGAGGTGAAGCAGAGAGATTCACGTTGACTTACTGTATGCTTGTATGAGATTTGGTGGTCTAAATATGCAATATCGAAGCAATGCAGCTCTCTCCTTTTGAACTGAAAACAAATGAAGCATTAATTCAGCAAGCTAAACATATGCTTTATTTTGAGCATATGAGCTGTTCCATGCATTTTGGTTGAATTTAGAGTTATGCACCCACTTAAAAATGTACATAGCAACTTCGTGATACAAGTCTTAGTGCAATATAAATCAAAATCAGTTTTATTTTGGAACTAGCATTAAAATACAAAAGTGATCCTATGTCTTATAAGCAATTAAAGTTAAAATAGTCTCATATTTTGGTACCTTGTCATGCCTCTAGTGCTGTTTTCACTGAAACAAAATAACAAGATGAATAAATCTGCAAAATAATTAATAATCTGCCACCATTTCCTTCTGGTTCAACATGGTAACTAAATAATTCAGATAGACTTGTACTACAGATGAGCCATCTGTTTTAACCTCACTGCACTAAGGAATACACTTTGTCTCAAATAAGCAGCATTATGTCTAATTCCCATCCATTTTCTGGGGCCAGATAGCCTTTGTGTGCAGCTGACACACAAATACATGTTTTTGTGGCAAGCTCTGAGGATAGGTGCCAAATCATTCTGGTCAATTTATCCTGACAGTAAGTTTAATATGTTTACCCTCCCCCAGCAGGAGACTTTCCAGTTCAGGGGTATTTTGTAGTAACTAATTTCAAGCAGGTAGAAACATACCGCACTAGAATCATTAATTTTTGTTGTTGAAGTAAAATAATTTCTTAAAGAACAAACTCTAAGGCATTTGCTAAACTCTATGGAAGAACCAGCTGAAGTTTGCAGTGTAACTGCAGTGTAACGATTGTCTAAAATCTCGCTGTGTTGAAAATTCATTTGTAAACTATTGGCATATGCATTTTTATATAGTAAACCTTTAAAAGTATTTTAAAAGATCTCTAGATCTCTGCTAAGAACTATTACTATTGCAATAATATTAGAGATGTGACTTTTATTACCTTTCTGTTGGAAAAATACCCCAAACCATTGTCATAGCATTATAACTGTAAAAAAAATACCTTTGCTGGAATAGCTTATTATTTGGAAAAGTGACTACAAATTAAACTGGAAAAACATGAGTTTTGTTGGTATTTAACAGTAGGAGTTACTAGTATAATTTTACTAGGATATATTTATCTCTAATGATCTCAAGTAGCATACATTTTGGCAGTGAGCAAAATGAGCAGAGTAACTCAAATTTCACTACATTATTTTATATAAATCATGATTAGCACAGAAAAATCAGTACCTTTGTCTTCATCGCCTCATTTCTGGTGTTCCTTTGTTTCCTGTGCAACATGTTTAGTCCACCCCTTTCCATTCCTTTTCCAGCAAGATTTCTGATCTTCTCCACTAAAGTAATTCTCATTTGTCATTTGAATTATAGCAAACTTCCAGGCCTCAAAAGTTCTGAATACGGTCCTATATTGTAAGACTACATTTAAAAGTATGACCTATTTTTACCAGTTTTAATTTATGAGAACAACCAAGACTGTATTAGACTCTTTGAGAGAAGGACTGAGATCTAGCAGAGAGGTCCTTGTGGCCACTTAGGGTGTGCTGCATTGTGTCAGGTCTATTGGTTCACAGGAAGGGGATCAGGCTTGACAACAGATTCAAAGAAACTGATTTTGCTGTTAATGTCTCTTCTTTCGTATTTCATTCATCCTAAAGTGCCAAAATTTAAAACAAGTAAGAAGGTGGTGGGTGGGCAAAATGAGACAAAAAATGATACTGCTAGAGCAATTACAATAACAGAGAATGGGAACAGGTACGCTGACTTCCTGAAAAATACCGTTTGCCACCCTGTTAGAGGAATACATCCTGAAGCATCCAGAGTGATAGCTGGCTGAATTCATTTTGTAGGAGATGCTTCACTGACATTCTTTTGCGAGACAGTGCTAAGAGGTACACAATCAGTAACATGATAAACTGGCAGAAGTTACACAAGGTGATCCTGCTATTTCTCACATCCTATGTTATATCACTGTTTCATTAAATGGAATTCCTCCTATTTTGTACCAGTTTCAACCCCTGAATTATCTATTTTCCTATTTAAATTAAAAAAAAAAAAAAGACACCACAAAAAACCCAAACCACCCCAAACCACCGAAACCCCAGAAAACCCAGAAACTACTACTATTAATTGAAGACAATTGAAATCAAGTCTTCATTTTCTTTAATTCTGGGAAATAAAAGGTCTTTAAATTGCTGTACAGAAAGATCACCATGGAGATGCCTTCTGGGGATGTCTAGCCACTGGAGTGTCATGGAGCCTGATCCATGTAGTCAGTTCCTTGGGAGGGATGAATAATAATATCATCCTGAGGCTACTTTGTTTTACATACTGAGATCTGGACAGGTCTTCAGGTAACCCCAAGATATAAAGAACATAAGAACAGCTTATAAATCTGTTCTACATATTCAGGAAAGAAGAACTGGGAAAGACTCAGTTCTGTATTTCTGAAGAAAAGTCAAAAAAAGCCTTTTCAAATTTTGACGAATATTGTGGGAACAGGAGGAGGCAGGTAATCCCTCTGCCAAGACAGCAGAAATGTACACTGATTTCCTACACACACTCTCTACTTCCATCACGAGAAAGAGAGTTTTGGCCAATATATTCCTGTTATGATAAACAGTATGGTCAAGCTATTTCCAATTTTAAGTAATAATCCTCAATTTACTGGAAAAAGAAAGCCACCATACAGTAATGGTCTACAATATGCTTTTAGCATTTGTCCAGGATCTTTTCTGTGAAGAGTGAAACTACAAACACTTGGCTTTTAGTTTGGCAATGCATATAACATATGTGAAGATAACAAAAGCAATGTAAATATGGGAAAATACATATCTTCATCAGTGATCTGGATGAGGGTATCGAGTGCACCCTCAGAAAGTTTGCAGGCAACACCATTTTGTGTGGGAGTGTTGACCTGCTCAAGGATGGGAAGGGTCTACAGAGGGATCTGGACCAGCTGAATCGTTGGGCTGAGGCCAACAGCATGAAGTTCAACAAGGCCAAGTGCCAGGTCCTGCACTTGGGTCACAACAACCCCACACAAGGCTGCAGGCTTGGGGAAGAGTGGCTGGAAAGCTGCCTGGTGGAAAAGGACCTCGGGGTGTTGGTCAACAGTGGCTGAACATGAGCCAGCAGTGTGCCCAAGTGGCCAAAAAGGTCAACAGCATCCTGGCTTGTATCAGGAATAGTGTGATCAGCTAACTAGGGAAGTGATCGTCCAACTGGTGAGGCCCCACCTTGAATACTGTGTTCAGTTTTGGGCCCCCTCACTATGACAAAGGCTTTGAGGTGCTGGAGTGAGTTCAGAGAAGGGCAGTGAAGGTGGTGAAGGGTCTAGAGCACAAGTCTTATGAGGAGTGGCTGAGGGAACTAGGGCTGTTTAGCCTGGAGAAAAGGAGGCTGAGGGGAGACTATAGTGCTCTCTCCAACTACCTTCAGGTAGGTTGTAGCATGGAGGGTGTTGCTCTCTTCTCCCACGTCGCAAGTGATAGGATGAGAGGAAATGGCCTCAAGTTGTGCCAGGGGAGGTTTAGATTGGATATTAGGAAAAATTTCTTCACAGAAAGGGTTGTCAGGCACTTGAACTGGCTGCCCAAGAAAGTGGTGGAGTCACCATTCCTGGAGGTCTTTAAAAGACGTATAGATGAGGTTCTTAGGGACGTGGTTTAGGGGCAGACTTAGGTTAATGGTTGGACTCAATGAAGTTGAGGGTAATGATTCTACAATTCTAAGTTACTTTCTGCCTAAAATGTGTTTAGCTTATTTTTCTAAATCCTGGGTTTGATTTTCCTAAGATTAATATTGCTGCAATCATGGAGAAGTTCCACCAAAACTTAATTTTTTTTTACTGGTGAACAACTTCTACAGTATTTAAACAAGCATCAGTTGACTAATTTAATCAATAGTAAAATTTTGATAGATTATTGGAGGAAAAAAGTTTCATAAACAGGAGGAAGTTAAAGATTTGAAAGAGACTTCTGAGTTCATCACTAACTGTAGTTTTAGTGGAACCAAAGTTTACCAGGAATCACAGCAGTTGTTCAGTAATGAAAAACTACCAATAGTAGCAGCATCACAAAGACTACTTCTGTTGTCTTTTACCTAGCCAGAATGTATAAGAGGTATTGGTTTTCGTCTAATGATTATTTAACTCTGTCCTGTTTCCCATAAGGGGAAAAGCAAACTGTTCATTCTCCTAGTCAGAGAAATATCCACCACCTCTACAGGAAACAGAAGGTTGAGTATGTTTCCACAAAGTGGACTTTATCAGATTAGCTGATGTTTACTAGAATTTTATCTCAGTTTTTCTGTAGATTTCTATTTGTTAAAATATATACTTAGTTGCTTCGTTTTATGCCTCTTCCCAATCCTTTTCATTTCTAACCACAGATCTAATGTCTGTGGGAGAGATTAGTTTGAATGCTACCATCCACACCTCCACCAGCTAAAACCGTATTTAGAAATAAGGCTGGCAAGTTGAATCTGTATTCCATGCTATCACTGAACTAACTCTTACTTAAGTGATAGAATACATTAGCTGGTAGGACATGACTGAAAGAAACAGGAAGGGAATCTAGATCCCACAACTTGAACCACCTCTGGTTAGACATGCCAGTCTAGAGTTGACTGAAAAAGGAAAGGTGAGCAACAGGTTACAGATTTGGAAAAAGAGGAAAATTCTGTTGATACAGACTTTTTACTTTTCCATTGGTCCTTTCTCCATAGAATACAAGACAGAGTGGGAATGGGACAGTACTATAGGTCTCCACAACTATTCTCCCTTGTGCTTCAGTCCATGAACAATGCAGAAGGCTGATATCCTGCAGGGCAATGTCCCAAGTTGCTTGCATTTTGCTAAAACCTATTTCATTGCCCCCCACCCATGACAAAAACACAGCTTGCTTTAAACTCCCCGTGACCTCTACCACTAGAGGGCTGCACTTTATGCGATATGGCCCCCTAAAGCTCAATTGTCACTGTTCTAAGCAGTGAAATAAGGAAAAATTAACATATACTGAAACATATATTTTATTAATATGAAGACAATAGTAGCTGAAATGTTTATTATATGCAGCTATTTTCTTAGTTAAGTAGAACTGCTACTAAGAAACTAGCTAAGAGACCAGTTATACAGTTTTAGCTAAATTCTTCAGACGGGCCTGCCTGTTAAACTATAAAAAACCTACTTATAGGTACCAGAAAAGTTGAAAACGCTTGTCTTAATGGAACTGGGAGGCAACATATTGGGAAATTATTAAACAAAAGGCATTCTGTAGAGACAAGGGGATGCACTTGTGAAACAGCTGTTGGTAAAGAAACAGAATAATGCAGGACAGACATCTGCTGAGTCTGAGGAAATTAGGTTTCAGGATTACCCCTTTTTCCTCTAAGCTTATGGAAGCTAGATACACAGACAACATACACGCTGCTTATCATGTAAAACCTATTTTTTATTCTACACTCCTGTTGTTAGGATGAAACGATACTTTTGTTTAAAGAATGCAATCAAGTATATGTCTTATAAGCTAATTGGAGCTCCCAAAGGGAAGACTTGCAGGTGCTGAATCCAATCAGATCTGCCACATAATTAAAATTGGGGCGGGGGGCACTGTAAAACAGATGTGGTCTTAAAACAAGAGAATTGTTTGATTCAGTGTTACCACAGATGAATGCTGCACATTCATTGAGATAAAGGGAGCAATGGTATTATTTATGCAGTTCCACTGAGGAAATTGACTCACGATGGCTTCACTCGAACATTGTCTTTTTTTTTTTTTTTTAATCTTCAAAATTTACTATAAGTCATTTGCTTAGTTTACAAATAAAGAGGCCAGTTAGGACTGATGACCCTGCAAACTAGACCTGAGATTTCAAAGTCATGCTGCACTCTTTCTGGCTCAAATACTAATTAAAATTTTTCAACTGGAACTTAATAAAAAAAATGAAAGAGCTAGAACCAGTACCCAGCTTGCTGTACCATAATTGTGTCAGCAACTGCCAAGGTAACAGAAGCCTAAAATTTTATTTCAGTCAGTAAACTAAGCAATTATGAGTCAGAGTATCTTAGATACAAAGGGTATATGATGAGTAAGAAAGTTCCATTTTTATACAATACATTTTCTGATTAGAAATGCTATAAAATTGTTATTGATTTTGCTGCATCTACTTCATTTGCCTGTGAGGAAGTTAGTTATCATATTCCTGGGACACAATTCCCAAAAAAGTAATTGAAGTTTCCTATGTACAGTGCTGGATCAAGTTCTTAATTTGTGAATGCTTTCAGACAGGAGCCTGTTTAGATGTTGAAGTATCTACGTTTTAATAACCTATAGTGCATTACATATCTGGCTTATAATTTATAAGTAGAGGTGATGTGCTGTATCATATATTATACATGAAATCTGTATTTTAAGTACTAAAAATTGTTTGGGGCAGTATTAATGGTAAGTGATTACTAAAACTAAGACTGAGTCTCCCAGGGAGCTCAGACTGGAAATTGGATTTCATCCACAAAAAGCCAGGTTTTAAGCTTGCATAGTAAGAAGAATCAAGTCAGCAGCCATTCTGCACACATACATATCAATACAAATTTAGAACGGATCATGGTCTAATGCAATAAACCCATTTCTAAATTTTGTACAGAACTGATGCTCTAGTACTGACCACTACCATTACAGTTATATTGGTTTGAGAAATTCTTTCAAATGCAATGAGTCAATTAAATAGGAAGGAGCCGAGTAAAAATGCTTTTATAGTACGCAGACAATCCCCCTGAGCCCTCCCACCCCCACCGCCTTGCACCTTACAATGTTTTAATCTTCAACCTGAAATTTGTAAGCAGAAATAACGTTCGTGGCAGTGAAGCATCTTTGAGTTTTCTACGAAATATTTGCAAAAGAAATGTCGTTCTACGTCACACAGCCCGGCTATCACAGTGTAAAAATAATATCTTTATTATTTTTCCTACAAGCCTCCGCGATGCAGCCTGGCACGTTCGAAGCTCCCGACGAGGAGCGGCAGCGCTGCCCCTCCGCCCGCCACCGGCGCCGGCCGGGAAGAAAAGTCCGTGCACACCGCGCTGGGGTGGTGCAGGCAGCATCAGTGAGGACATATCCCCGCTAACCCACCGCCTCCTCGGGCAATCACAGCTATCCTTCCACGCAGCTGCGGGCCTATGAGGCGCAGCGTGTAACCCAGGTGACGCCGCATCACGGCGGGGACCCTCCCGGGGCGGGAGCCGGCCCCCACGCACGCCCTCCCCCCCGCCGTCACCGCCTCCCACCCCCCGCCGCAGAGGTTAAACCACCTTCGTCTCCCCGCCAACGGCTCAGCCACTCGCGGCCCGTGATTGGCCATACGTTGCAATCCCAACTTCGCTCTCTTTTGTTCCGATTGGCCGGATCTCCCGCCCGTCTACGCAGAAAGCCCCGCCCTTCTTTTTTTATCCCGACTTTTCCCCATCCCCCCCTGCTTGTCCGTCGTCGTACCCCCCCGCCCGCCCCCCCCTTCTGTACTGACACCCTCCCACGGCTCTAACCTCGCTTGTCTTTTGGATTTCTGCAGTATAGCCGAAGGTGGCGGCCCTCAGCCCACTGCTGGTCGGCCGCTCGTGCGCCTGGCGGCGGTGGTTGCTAGTGGTGGTGCTGGGGCCAGAGCGGAGCGGCCCCGCATGGGCAGAACCCCCTTCTCCACCCCCGTGCACACGAGCCTGTCAGTGAGGGAGGGCAGGAGAGCCCGAGGGCGGCGGGCAGCCCAGCCGCAGCGCCAGGCGCGGCCGAGGGCAGGCAGGGACGGAAGGGGGCTCAGAGGCAGCGTGAATCATCTCCCACTCACTCCCTCGCCCACCATTTACACTGCTCGCTCCCTCCCTCCTTCTCCCCCTCCCTCCCTCCCCGCCGCCTCAGTCTCACTCGTTCTCTCTCCCCTCCTCTCCCACTCACTCTCTCCCCTCCTCTCCTCTCCCACTCACTCTGTCCTCTCCTCCTCCTGTCTTACTCTTTTCACTCCTTCCCCTCCTCCCCTCTCCCCCTTTCTCTTCCCTCTCTCGCCCCCCTCGTTCCCCTGTCTCCCTTCTCCTCATCTCCTCCTGACACTGCACTGCAGCTGCTCCTCCAGCCCAGTCCTGCCCGCTTCCCTCCCTCCTTTCCCTTCCCTCCCCCCGGGTGCCAGATAAACAAGGCGCGCAGCATCCTCGACAATCCCGAGCTTAGCTCTACATTTTCGAAAAGGACAAGAGAACGGGACGAGCCCCCTCCCCTCCTCCTCCTCCTCCTCCCCCTTCCTCCTCCTCCTCCTCCTCCCCCCTTCCCTCCCTGCCCCCCCACCACAGAAGGGAAGAGACAATTCTCCTCCGAGCAGCAGCAAACATGATGGCGGCAGCTCCCATCCAGCAGAACGGGACCCACACTGGGGTTCCCATAGACCTGGACCCGCCGGACTCCCGGAAAAGACCGCTTGAAGCCCCCCCTGAAGCCGGCAGCACCAAGAGGACCAACACGGGCGGTGGGTATATTCTCTGTCACCTCCCCCCCCGCCCAACCCACCCACCTCTCCGCTTCCCTACCTGCCTGACTGCCTCCCCCCTTTCCCCCCCCAAACATTCTCATTTCTCTAATGTTATCATTCATCAAAATGGCGTCGGTTTTCAGCATCTACCAGTCTTTTTATTTAATATCCACGCTGGGCTTCACAGCCATGACCCTACGGAGACTAGGAGGGAGCACAAGGGGCTTCTGCAGCCCAGCTATCTCCCTCGCCCGTGTAACGATGGGCGACAATAAATGGCAGCTGGAAGGAGACGGCAAACGCACTTTCCTTCTTCCACATCCTCTGGGTCGCAAGTTGAATTTCAGCCTTGCCGTGCGTTTTCCTCTTCCTTGGCCTCACTTCCATTGTCAGCGCATACACGGCGTGTGTTCGCCGTGCTGGGGGCGAGGGCTGGCTGGTAGAGGGGGGAGTCGCCTCTCGGCTGCGGGGACTCGCTAGTTAACATCCTGCTCTTCCTGGAGGAGATGAGTTATAACGGGACCAGCATCTCCTCTGTCCGTGTGCGCTGGAGTCGTCATAACAATGCACCGAGGCAGAGGTGAATTTATTTGCCCAATATGAAGAGTAGCGGTCTGGATGTGCTTAGTGCACGGTGCAGCTAGCGATGTTGATACGGGTGGGCACGACTGTCATACATAGGCACTTCTTGAGACGCATGTGGTCTCGGATAAGAGAAGTGAGGTGGACTGGGGTCGTTCCTCCTGCTTAGGTGAAAAAAAGAACAACTTTAAACGGGTTTCATGATAAAAACCGTGATATCCATGCCAATGGGATGTTGTCTTAATTACTGGGGAGAGCCTAAGTCTGGAGAACCACTGTACCCTTATTGTCTTGCACTTTTTTTAGAGCCGATACGGAAGGTCCTTAGACTTCAGTGTAGCTGGATTTAACAGGGGGGTGAGGGCACAGACAATTACGCAGTTGCTGAATCTGACCGGGAATCCTTTTTTCTTTCCCCCCTCCATTCATTATATACATCTTTTCCTGTTCCGATTGTGTGCTTTGACGCTAGTGGTGGGTAGAGGACTGGCATTGTCTGTCTCGTCACCTTTTAAGTGTATTTAAAATAAGTATCTTAGGCTTTGATCAATTAGGAGAAATTCTTCTTAATGTCCTTTAATTAATGAGCTTAAAAGAGATCATTGTCGCTTAAGAAGTGCTAAAGGAATACATCAGGATCACTTGGGCAAGTGATTCCACCCGAACCATGTTGAGTTGTTTTCTTGGCAGTGACTGAAATGCTTGGAATAAAACCGCACATTTTGGGTGGGTTATTTGGTAGCAGAGTAGTCGTTTTGCTCACTTAAGAAGAATGCAGGCAATAGCTAATTGCTATTCTCATGTGTTTGCTAATGACAAACAAATAGCCCATCAGAATTTACAATTCATTCCTTTTTAGTTTTGGCGTTTCTTTTGCTGTATTTTCAAGCAAGGTTGTAGTTGTCACTAGGCACGTTTTCGTGCAGGGCTTTTTTTTTTTTTTTTTTCAAGGGGTCCGATAATCTGTGCATGCTGTGGTTACCATTGGGAAAAAAAACACCTTTGAAATATAATTTGGATGTTATTGTTTTAGGGAATTAAGGAATCTATATGGATTCTTTAATTTGCTCAGAATAAATGTACATATTTCAAAATGTCAAAGGCATATTCTAAACATGTCTTGTAGAATGACGCAACTGGTTAGATGTAAATGTATGAATTACTGGATGAGTTCAAAGATGTAACATTTTGTTTATTTGTGGGTCTGGGGAGGAAAAAATCAAAGTTTGTAAGCCATATTAACCATACATATCTCGATTTTTCAGAGGATGGCCAGTATTTTCTAAAGGTCCTCATACCTAGTTATGCTGCTGGATCTATAATTGGGAAGGGAGGACAGACAATTGTTCAGTTGCAGAAAGAGACTGGGGCCACCATCAAGCTGTCTAAATCCAAAGATTTTTACCCAGGTAGGTGCAAAAATTAGCCAATTCTTTATTTTTAAATCCCAAGGGACGTATGTACATGTCGGTGTGTTTCATGTATTGACGACTAAGCTTCCAGTGCAGCTGGATACATTATTTCTCAGAAAACTATGATACAAAGTGCAACAGTGAAAATAAATATTCTGTCTGTCTTGGTGTATGGACTGGGCACTGTCTAGTAATCTTAACTGCTTGAAATATGTTTAAAGATTTTATAGTGTTTCTGCAAAAAATGTTTTCATTAGTATTTGGATTGTTTTGGTTTTTAGTTTAAAAAAAATAAATCTAGCTTTAAAGAACTGACTTGACAGCTGGTGTAAAAATAATTGTTCGTTTGAAGTTTCCAGACATTGTAATGACAATTAAGCTAGAATGAGTAAAAATGAGAGGCCGCCTCTTAAAGAATGGGCCCTTTACTTTAAATCCATTATGTACCTTCTTTCTGCTTCACTGCTTTGTTCACTGGCTTTGGAGTGAAGTAAAGAGGACAAGTGCTGCTCTTTAGATATTCTTTATATTATGTTTATCATGATGTTGGATTAAAACTGTCATATAAAAGTGAGATACTTTGGATGAATAAAGAAATGAGTATTTTATGTCAACTGTATTTTTGCATAAGAAACAAGTTTTTAGTATTTGTGTGTAACAATAATAAATACCTGAATTAGCATTTCTCCTTTATATGGTTTCTGAAGAAGGAGTCTAACGTAATGATACACAAGATTCTATCTTTTGGATTAAATAATTGATTTTTCCTAAAGATGACCAAATTAGCATTCTGCGATTTATTCTAGAGGGCTTTTAAAAAAGTGATGCGAAATAATGACATATCTAATGCTTTTTTTTGGTGTTTTGATTATGTTACTTTTAAGATTAACTGGTGATTTAGTATTGAGTTGGCTAGCAGTTACCAACTCTTTTCTCTTGGAAAAATAAGAGCTGCTTTGCATTTTATCTAGTTTAACAAGATCATTCAGTTCTACAGAATAGTGAGGGCGGTTGGTGTGGATAAAAACAGAAAACTAACATTGGAACATTTAGCTTTCCCATTCTTTAACTTTAGTGTCAGGCAGAAATGGATAATTTTGTATTAGTAGAGAGATTGTGGTCTATTTTCAATGATGATTTTTGATGTGGAAATATTAATGCACTTGTTGTACATGTCCTTAATAAATGTATTTTATAATACTCAAATGTTGGAGCTTAAAGTGAAGAATGTAGATTTTTTTCCTGTTGAAAGATACAGCTTATGAACTGATGTTTGTTGTCTTGTGTGTGTGGGGGTTGTATTTGTGGGGTTTTTTTTGTTTGTTTTTTTAAACATTTCTTTAGAAAGTTAGAAAATATGGTCTTTTATTTTGAAAGGTATGTTAGGGTGGAAAAAAAATCAATGTAGAATTGTGAAAACTCTTGGAAGAAATAAAAGCATTCAAAAGAGCCTAATTGCAGAATTAATAACATAATATGGGTAAAGAACTGCAATAGTAAATTAAATTCACTGTCAATAGATGAAAATGAAATAGATTTTCTGCATTATATGTGAGGTGGTATCAGATATGCAAGGATGTTACAGAAAATTTGTGTTTATAAAGAATATTCCAAATACCAAATTATAAGCCTTTTCATTTTACTACAGTTTATTTATGCTCACTTGGAAAAGATGCTCCAAAGATTAGATCTTTTGTTCCGTGCTCTAGCATAGTTCTTCTGTTTTCTGATCAAATCAGAATTACATACTTTTTTGTGTAGCAAATTGTAAAGATACAGTAGTAATAGCAGAAAAACCTTTGAAAAATAAAAAATAGCAAGCTAGAATGACATCAGTAAAAATGTTCGTGACATAAACACCTCTCTCTTAAAATCAGTAGTAATAATATAAATAACTAGGACAGCAAGCCGTAAGCAGTTCTACGTAACAGGTGCAAATGGAGTTCCAGTTTGACTTCATACGGTCTCCTTTGAATTTTCAGCCACATTGTGTCAAATAGAAAAAGAGTGTCTTAAGGAGGTTTGTAACTGAAACCTGTGTGGAACAGGGGTGAGAAAGGGATTACAGTGTGGCTCGCTCTTGTTAGTCTTTCTGTTTGCATTTGACCACCAGCCCATGGAATTTTCGGAGGTCCTGACATTCCCTGAGCTGATGGCTTTTGGGTTTCTTCCAGACTTGTGCTCATATAACATTAGGGAATACAAACCTTGTGAAATAGCTAATATAAAGATATGGTTTATTTTTCTTATAAAGTTTCTTAAACAATTATTCTGTTTTCCTAATAGAAGTTACTTAGTCTGTACCTCTGATGTTTGTCCTTATAAATGTTTAATGTATATTTCGCTATGGAATGTAAAGTTTTAGCACAGTCTGGGTAAGCTGCTGTTTGGAAAGGAGGAAGGTGGTTGTAATACAGAAGTCATGAGTAGTTCCTATGATCTAATAGTGTTCTTTTTTTTTCCTCTGTGATATAGGACTTCAGTATGCAGACTGATTACTGTTGGAATTATTTTTGTGCATCAAAAGGTGACATAATTGCTGAAGAATTATATGGCAGCTCTAATTACGAGAAATTGAAGGAAAAAACAGCTTTTCATGAACGTTTTAGTTTACAAAATAGGAAGCAGTATATAAATACATTACCATCCGCTACAGTCTTGTTTTCTGAGTACACAATTTATTGCTCTCTTTTCAGGTTACCATCTGACTTTTTCTAAATGTCTGGACTTCTGCAATTTGACTTTGGTTACTGTGCGTAGATTATCCCTGATTCTTTTCTGTTCGGGCTTGTCCCCCTAGATTAAGGAAAATGAAATGAAAATGGCAAAATATGCCCTACTTTTATACTAAATGGTACTTATCCTTTCTGTAGAGAAGTACAGTGTGTGAATTGCCTTGTAGGTTCTGCTCCAAAAATTAAATAGACATGCAGCCATACTACTTTAATATTAATGAAGTGAACTTCATAAAGAAAGTGACCGTTCTGTGAAGCTGTTTTAATGTATGATTTTATTTTGAATAATATAAAAGAGTCAGTATTTCTGTCATATGAAGCTCTTGTTGTCTTATCTGTTTCTCTATTCTGAATTATAGTGAGCGCTGGACTGAAAACTACTCTGGACATATGTATTTTTTTCCATTGCAAATGTTGGCGCGCATACTCGCTTTCTCTTTCATGCACTCTTGCTCTCTCTCTCTGCGCTCCTGCCCCAGTCTCACATGTACACACGCACACGCACAAAATTATGTTACATCACATCATGTTGTTTATCTTGTAACAGGATCTTGCCTGGTCTGAACTTGGTGCTTGAGTGAATTTGAGCTTGGTTAGTGTTTTTCAGTTTATTGGAATATGAAGTCATATGTGTACTGAAATTAGATCATATTAAGAGCAGAGATTAATAAAAACATAATTAAATGGGGGTAAGGTTTTACTGCTTTTAACAATAGATTAGCTATGTTGTTTTTACAGCAGATTTCTAATCAGTAGTGATCTAAATGTTTGGAGAATGCAAAGGTGAGAGTTTCCCCCCTGCCTCTTGTAGGGAGTGTTGTGTGGCTATGTTATGTTATGTTTTTACTAAGTTATATGTATTTGAGATGTTTTGTATTGAAATACCAGATTTTTTTAAGATATTCGTATATGATGGGAGATGGTCTAGCTAATCTTTGTGCAAGTGACCTTTTGTAGAGTCTCTTATTCTGACTTAACCTTTCAAACACGTTGACTGTATAAGTAACAGAACTTTACAGGAATTTATAATTAGTTTATAATTAATAAGTTCCCATTCTAGCTTCATTACTCCTATTATACTGTTAGGAATGGGAAAGGTATAATATATCAAGCTTGGTTCACCGTTATTATTTCGTTTATATAAGAAAGGATTTGTTATGTTAATTTATAACCGTTAAAAATAAACTAGAGTTTAGTAATGAAAAAAATCTGTTTTAAAAATAAATGCTTGAAGTAATATTGAAGTGAAATATGACTTTTTCAGCTATGGAAGAGAAAGAGTAATGGAGTTAGATATGAAAATGGCATTAGTTATTAGCTGTCTATTGTCATTGTTCCTAGATGGTGGTTTGTCATACATCAATAAAAGCATCTCAGTGTTCTTGATAGTTTTGCTGTTAACATTAGCTAATTAGTGACTTCATAAGTATATATAAAAGATTTTCAGATAGATTTCTAAACATTTACTTGTATACGTTACTTTTGGGTAGTAGGACTGAGGAAATGATTAAATAGTGAGTAGGGATTTCAGAGGTGGAATCTAGAGCTGTGGATGTTTGTGAAGTAATCACTGATCTTTCTGCTATTAAAAAAAAAAAAAAAGCAACCACCTCCTACCCCCCCAAAAGAAACAAAACAAAACAAAAAAAATAACCAAAAAAACCCAAACCAAACCAAACAAACAAACAAAAACAAAAAAACACACACGCAAAAAAACCCCAAAACCAAACCAAATGAAAACAAAAAACCCAACAACAAACCAAACAACCACCAAGAACCCTCAAGTGTTGATTGCCAGCTGTTCAGAGAGATAATTCTCAGTTGGACAGTTGTCTGTTGCCTGGTTACTGGAACAGAATAAAAAAAAGTTAGCTTGTTAGCCAGCAGATACTTAGTATTTTACATTTAAAAGCAAGCTGAAACTGAATGTGTAACTTGGTGTGATCTTGAGGTTGTTATATCCCCAACACACACAGTGTAAGTTTAAGTACTGGATGTTTAAGTAGAAATTTTGCACTGATTTCTTCTACTTGTAGGGACTTATTAATGTGAATGAATGCATAAGCTTTGACATAGTAAATGACTTTGGTTTGCAAGAAAGTGCAGTGTCTTCGTCTTGTATAAGAAAGGTTTAAAACAACTTGTGATGGATTTGGAATGGTTAGTATAACTTTAATAAATGGTACAGACTAACTACTATGTGCACTTGGCAAAATAAAGAACAAAGTGAGGGTGGCTATTATCACAGGGAAATGCCATATTTAATAATTTATAACTTTTTATTGTGATTGATTTTGCCTAGTTTTCAATATAATTGGAAACCAAATGATTCTTAGTAGATTAGAGAGCTTATGTAGATGAAGGTGCTTCTAGTAATAGTACTGATTTTTGATAAAGTTGAGATTTCTGTAATGCAGGTATTCATTAAGAATATATATTTTCTGGACTCATGCATACCAAGGGAAAACAAACAAAGCTACAAACAAAACAACAACATCAACAAAAATCCCAGTAACAAAACAAACAAACCAGACCAAAACAACCCCCCCAAAAAAAGAAAAAAAAAAAACAACACAAAAAAACCCACCAAAAAACCCCAAACAGAACCAAAACCCTGAGACCTAAGAGAAATAGCTCAAGTTAATATGCACTGAGAATTTTAAATTTTCTTCTGTCACAAATTTTAAAATTTCCATACAATACTTTGATGGTGCTTTGCAGAGAGGTCACAGTTTTAATGGATGTTTGTCAGAACACAGGTCTTGAAGCTAATAGTTAAAAAATATAAACAGGGAATGTCTGAATCTCTTAATAATTGTTTTCCTATTCTCTGCTGTCCAGTAAAAGAAACATCATCTCACTTTTTTTTTAAAATGGGTGCAATCTGTAACAAGCAACACGTTTTTCAAATACTCTGATCTTGTTCCTTCTTTGATTGTAGTAACTTAGATAATGCCCTCAATAGCTGACCACAGAATTTATTTCATCGGTGATCAGTAGCTTTTTGTCCAGAGGAGAAAACCTTGGATTTAGTGAATTTGTCAGACAGGCTTTTAGAAGTAGATCGTAGAGGGATTTGGGAGGAGGGCTTGTGCTTCATTGCTATCTCATTTCCATCTTCGGACACAGCTCTAGCATAAAGTTAAGCAGCATCAGTAAAGACATGACAAACTTTTTTCTGGGACTCATAGTTGCATCACGCAGCAGGTGCAGTCAGCTTTGCAGTCCATCTTAAAAAGAGGCTAGTTTGTTTTTTAACATTTATCAGTAGGCCAGTGGGAGTTATTGACTTGGTGAGGAGTGTGGTAGTTGTCAGTTGTCCAGAGTGGGAATGTTGCAGGTAATTGGGCTGGACTGGTGAGAGCTGTGGCAGTGTGCTTCTCACGTTGCTCTGCAGCTGCTGTTGATCTTAATTAATCTGACCCTCAGAGGCTGCAGTGTCATGGTATAAAATGCAATACATACTAGAAATGGAAAGGCTGCTTTTTTGGCGCTTATTGATGGTCATGTTTCTAGGTAGGCCTTTTAGTTTTCTAATTGGATTCGTTTGACACTAGCATAAAATCCTTCACGTGCTACAATCTAAAACTGTAATACATTTTTCCTGTTTATCAAATATGTCTGTGGAGTAATGAAGCTGATAAACATGTTTTTGAAATGTCACTGTTATAATGGACTTTGCAAAAATATTTTTCTTTATTCTGACAACAAATACAATTTTCTGTAAGTGCAAAGAGTTTTATTGTTTGTGTCTGGAATGAATTTGTGGTGCTCTGCGGTATGCTCTGTAGCAGGGTATGCTTGTGCTGGCCAGCTCAGTCTTGCGACTCTTCTAAGGATTTCTAGTAACATGGATAGGTGTAAAATTGGAGTTTGTTATTTGGCAATTGCAATAAATGTGTTGTGCATATGTGAGACTGTTAGTTTACTGTAGATGTATTACCATCTTCTTCCTGACTGCATAATGCAACTTGGGAATCCGTCAGGTTTCTTACATCCCCCCTGGTATTCAGGGCCATTCTGTCTTTCCATACGCCAAAGGAAATATCAAACCTGAGTTTAGCCTAGAGATCTTTTAAATGCTATGTTATTTGTCAAGCTCCATCCTATTTTTGTTTTGGTTTCAGGGGTATCTGCATCCCCATTTGCGATTATTCATAGCATAATAAGGATTAACTCTGTTGCTTGTGTTTTAATTTGAGTAATTGTCAGGATACTCTGTTCTAATTTTCCCCTATACTTAATAGACATATTAAATATTTTAATACATAAAAACTGTCTAAATTCCCAACCCCCCATATTAACTTGTTTTCACTTTAACATATTTGATATTAATTATCACTGAATCTGGCTGGGGTTTACTTAATATTAGATCTGCTGTTCGTGATTATAGCCGAACACTAAAATTTATTTGCAAGTACTGAACTGGTCTGATGGAAATGCCAGTTTAAGGCAGTATTTGGAAAGACATTGATGGAAGTCAGCTCCCAACAGTACAGTGCTAACATGCCTTTGTAACTTTTGAATATGAATTTGTCACTCCCTGCTTGAGCTAGTTATGAGCAGTACTGTTGTGCATTGCTTTTCTTGACTTGTGAGTTGCAGTAAATTGTGTAAGGTTTAATATTCTGCATAATTGATGGACAAAATTAAGTCTCCTTCATAAAAGGCTAGGGGGAATTAAATAACTAGCTATGTGACCAGATAGCACTTGAAAAAATACTATATTAGGGACCAGGTTTAAAGTTGTATGTTGATGATATGAATGATCTGGGCTCAGATCCCTGCTAAGTGAGGAAGAGACACCTTTGACACCTTACACAGATGGAAGTGATGATGTAACATCAGCATTTTTTGGATATAAAGAAGCATGAATTTCAGACAAAATTTTTCATTTGCCTGGTCTTGTAGGTTTTGATTGTGAAAAGACTAAACATCTGTTTTTCATCATTGATCTCTCACTGCATCCTGCAGGGCCTGTCATCTCAGCATTGACAGGATCAGATGAAAAATACAATCGATGTGTTGACATTTTTTTGAGAATCACTCAGGTAAGATTACTTGTTATACAGAACTACAGTGAAATTCATGGCTGCTGCTAATGTTTCACCAGTTGAAGCCTTTGCATTCTCAATCATTAATTAAATTAGATACTGAGGTTCTCTGCATGTTCCCTTGTTTCTATTTTAAAAGTCCTTTTTGTGCCTTGCTCAGTGCCATTTAACTCTCTTGTAGTTTCCCACATAAAGAGCTTCACACATTTGTACTATTTTCCCCCACTTCATAGAGCGGCACCTGTTTGCTTGAATCAAGAACCATAGTGCACACCTCCAAAGCTCTTGGAAGATTCATATGTACCTGTATTTTGCTTTATTTTCAAGTAGTGGATTTAGTTCTTTTTAAATTCTTCATTGGCAATATGGGGAAGAAAATTCTGTGTAGAGAACCAGATAATCAGAGGCAACAGTGATTTATCATCTTCCTAGTTCATTCTAAACTCTGTTTTTCAAACTGTACATGAAAAATTACAAATACTTAAATGAATATACAACTGTGGAGTCTTTGTTTTTATAACATAAATTATAAAAAATATTTATATGAAGTCATGCACTGGAAAAGCAGGAAATGCCAGGTGTCCATTCAGTTGGCTTTGAGCATCCAGTGCGCTTATGGAATTAAATCTGTATCAGAGTGGATTCCCAAGGAGCTGGGCAGTTAAATATCATGGATATGAGGGAAGGAAAACAAAAGACCAGTTGGGCCATATGCTGAGTTGGAACTTGATTTATCTGAGGTTTACACTTTGTCCCCATCTGTAATTTGGCATTAGGAAACACCAGAGTGTAGGTAGTAGAGTTTATAGTAATACTAGCAGGAGCAGCAATTCCAGTGCTGCAGCAGATACTGTTTTGGCAGCAGTATTGTACTGAAGTTACAGAATATTTGTAGCTGTTTATTGACCTGGATTTGAAGAAACTTCTGTGGAACAAGCGAGGCTCTTCTGTCATTCTGTATGTGCTGATTTTCAAAGCTCTGCAGTGAAATGCTGCTACTGGATGCCTTAAAGCTTTATAAACATAATTTGTTGCAATGAGAACTGTTAGACATAGAACATGTATGGGGTTTATTTTCTATCTTGCATGTGTGCACACTTCTTTCTTCCTATGTCTTCTACTTACTGTATTAGATGAACACTTGGTGACTCTGTCAATCTAAAGTAAAAATTGGATTCCCAAGGACCTCATTATATCACTTCCTGATTTCTCAGTTTTTTGTTGTGCCGTGTAGCACAACTAAATCTACTAGTTTTTGTTGAGATTGCTCTTCCTCAAGCAGCATATTATTTCTAGCATAGTGAAATGCTCAAAAAAACCCAACCTGGAAGTTTTTTTAGGTTGGTAATGCCAAGTGCTCATCTAGTATTTGCACTGCTTTTAACAAAAACAAAATATGTACTTTTTAATTTTACAAGTTTATAAGTTCTGTGTGGATCTACATGTATGACTAGCTGTTCTTCTAAGTGCCAACATGATGTATTGAATGAATGAATATTTTTTTTTTTTTTTTCCTGGGGAATCGGTCCCAAATAACCAGAAAAAAAAAAAAGATAGGACAATTTTGTGTGATGAGCAGGCAAACTCAGGACTGGACAGGAAGGAGTCTCTAAAAAAAAAAGGAATTTATCTTGTGTAGCCAGTACCTCTTCATTTTACTTGAGTTCGTGAGTTCTTTCACTGAATAATGAGTATTTAGAAGAAACAAATGGTTCCTCAGGTAGCCAGATCTTAAGTCAGTTAGGCTGTTAAAAGCAGTTTTTTTAAATGTACGTAGAAATCCACACGTAATTGCTAGACTCAGAGCATTAATCTTGCAAGTTCTTGGTGAATGAAATGCGCAGCTATATTTGTCCTCCTTTAGGTTTCTTGTACCTTTTAAAACCAAAGCCTCCTCAGTTTATGCAAATGTTTTATAACATTCTAGTCTCAGAAGCATAGAGTGGATAGTGGTAGCAAGGTCAGTGTTTGGATTAAGTAATATATTTATACCTAGTTAATTTTATTTCAGTTTTTAAATGGTACTTTGTTGATTAGTAACTATTCATTCTCTTGTTTCTGTATTATCTTTTCCAGTGGCTCATGGTTTTGATAGCACTTAACTATTTGAAAGAATGTGGTTTTTGATGTTCAGAAATAGTTCCACTTCTGTCCTTCACACTTCATTAACTTAGTGCTTACTGATTTGGAGGGTGCAGACATAAGAAGGGCACAAAATCTAGGCATCCATAATAGTAAGAAAAGTGCCTTGATTTTGCCCTTCTCCAGCACTCATGTGTATCCTTAGAATGAGGAAAAATAAACACCTCATTATTTATTCACTTTTTTTTGTCCTTTTCTGATGGAATAATTTGTTAATATGGTGTATAAATGACCTACTAAACTTTCATTGTTGGCTAGTCCAGGGACTTTTTAAGTTTCATCTTGTACTAAACTTTTTGTGTCTGTTTTCTTTTGTACAGAAGTCTTTTGTAAATATTGGCAATTTTGTATTGGCTGTCTGAAGATCATTGATTTTCTTCTTTTTTTTTTAAGTATTGGCTTTTTAGTAGGATCACCAGTTCAGATCTGGGTGCCTGTTTCTCCCAATACAAACTTTCAGAAGTGATCACAACAATGTACTAAGGGTTGTGATATTTCAGCTGCAATTGAAATTTAATGACCTTTTCCTCAAAATATGCATATAGTTAAATGGTCTCCTAAGATAATGCAGGGATTTTTTTTTTTTTCTCTGAAATGTTGTTACATAGGAGATGAGAATAGGTGATTGTAATACTCTTGTAAGCATGAAGGTGTCTTAATTTGGGTGGTTCTTCCTGTTGAAGATTTTCTGAAAACAAACCTAAGAAAACCTTCAGGGGGTTTGGTGTAAATTAGTATATGTTAGTAGCACTGGTTTTGTGTCATGAGTTTTTCATATTGCAAAGTATACTTACTTGGGAGGTGGAGATAAGCTGATGATGGCTATCTGATATTCAAGTCAAGTGTGCTTAAAAGTATTTCAAGAACTAATATAAATTTCATATTTGTAGTATGACCTACTTCAGGAGGTCTAGAAGGAGGTGTAATATTGCAATGCTAATTTAGAGGAAAATGTGCTGTTTGAATTGTTATGTGGTTTGTTGGCAAAGCAAGGGAGAATGATGGTGTATTTTATGTGAAGTGATCGAGTTTATAAAGTAACAGATGTGTGAACTGTAATGTGGTTCAGATCCACAGATATTCTGGAATCCTTGTAGGTAAGTCTGTATGTAGAGAGAAAGACCAAGATACTTTAGGACATTTGCGTAGACTTTATCATTTTGTATTGAATAATTTTTAATGTTTCCCTCTGCTTTAAGCAGGTTCCATTGTTTTAATCTCTAATCTCCTTAGAGCACAGCAGTTTTCATGTAGCATTTAAATCCTGGATTCCTCAGTTTTATTTTTCTTTGCTCAAAAGAAAAAGATGGTTTCCATATTGGATTTCTCTATAGATGTTTCTTCTGGGTTGAAATAACTTAGAGTGTCATCTGCTTGAAGGTGTGGAATGTCCCTGATGCTTGTTGCTTTCCACAGGGGAGACTGAGGAATCTTACTGGACAGGTCATATTACAAATGCTGAAGATTATTAGATATATTTTGTCCAAAAATTACTATGTGTATGCTGCTTATTTGGAGAAAAGCCAGTTATTCAGTCTCAACAAGTATTTAATTTCAATTTTTAATCTTCAAGTTATTTTTTAGAGCTCCAAGTTTTCCATCTACAAACCTTTAAATTCTGAATCTCAGAGTAGTAGTTCAATACGTTCTAAGTGCTGTATAATTTGTAGTTTATTTCATAAGCAATTTAACATACATCTTTTTTACTTCTTTTATATGTGATGTTCAGAATAGAAATTCTGTTAGTAAAATGTAACCATCACTGTGCATGATGAATTCAGATTTTGATGGTAAGTAAAACTTCCTATTTTTAGATAGGGTGAAGATTTTTTGGAAGTAGTGAAATTCTGATAACTTTTCTTTTTTCTGTTCTTTGTATTCCTTGAATACCACTGAATATGAGCATTTCTTAAACTTGTTCAAATTCTTTATGTATCTGGGTTAGTCCAGCGTGATTCCGTTCTTCCATTTTTCGACTGCTGATGTTCAATTACTTTCAGCAAAAAGGAATACAAAGTCTTTTTTTAATGTTTCTTAAGCATAAGGACAGAAAGTGATAATTTCTTTCCTGTTTGCTACTGCATTCCACTAAAGTGAGTGGAGACATTCTTACAAAGTCAGTAAAATTACCAGCAGTGTCTGTATATAAACATTAAAGTCAGGTAAGTATTAAATTTATGCAAAGTAGAATATGCATTGAGTCTATGTGGTCCATATTAGTGTGTTTTCACATAGGGATAGATGAATAGTAGCACATATTTAAGAAGAAAAAAAAGCTATATGATTCCAGTTAAGATCTTTGGTAAAATAATTCTCTCTTTCGAAGGGTTTTCCCTTTTCTAGCAAAGGATTTTTTGTGTGTGTGTTTTTGTTGTTGTTGTTTTCTTGGTGCTCATCTACAGTAGTTAACATTTACTGCTGCCTTTTCCTCTGAGGAGGGATGTGTTCTTACAATTTTCTAGCCTTGCAAGCAATAGTAATTGATCTTCTTTCAGCTTGCTAGAGGTGTTTGAATCTCTATTTGCAGATGTCTTTCTTCCTACATTCATTTTTAATAGTCAAGTAGATGATGAATGCAGCGATAAGGCATGTACTTTGGTAAGGATACTGTAGAAAGCCTTTACAGATATAAACAGATGTTTATAAAAAATAGGTATATAATACAGGTTTTCAATATGAACTTCCAAACATACATGTTCTCCCTTTTTGACATAAGAGTTTTATAGCCTTTGCTTTTAGTCATGTTCTCTTTGCAATAAAAATTACAATGTTTTAAATGTTCCGTTCAGTTTGTAAATGTGGAAGTGTAACACTTTCCTAATACCCCCCCCAAAAAAAAAGGACAAATGATAAAAACTTACCATATATAATCAGTAATGTTTTGTAATTGTCATATTTTTTGCTCTGCTTTAAAACGTGGCTGGATTTTCTGATACTAAAAGAATAATTCTGTGTATGCTATGTATAGACTGGGTTTTTAATATATTTGTGAATCTGTTCAGTAAATCCATGTAGGAAAATACTGGCCTTATGTTAATATATGCCAGTCTTGCTAAAAGGTCCATTTAAAAAGAGAAGCATTAGATCTAATCCAGATTCAGTTACAAATCCTCTTGAAACTAAACATTTTCCAGAATGTGTTTCCATTTGCAAATAATTGCTCTTGGTACAAGAATTACATTTTTATTTTGGTCCAACATAGTTGTTTTATTTTAGTTTTGAAAGGTGCAAATCAAAATTTATGAAGTATGAAACAGACTGAATTATTTAAAAATATCTGAACAATTAATGGGACGGATTCTGTAATTAATGTTCTAACTGAAATGTTAAAAGGCACAGGTAAAGTTTCTAAAAATCTAATAAAATATTGGCATTTTAACTTTAAATAGTAATGACGAAGTCAAATTGTCCTAATTCTATTTCTTATTACATAAAATGTTTTGGCTCATCTTTTAGGATAATTGTTTGGACTTTTTATCAGGGACAAGACTGATTAAGTATGTACAAAGGAAATATATATATATACCATTCTGCTTTTCAGTAAGGAAAAGAAGTTGGAATACTTTGTGTTTGCCTATATTCTGGATAGTCCAGTTGTTTACACAAGCCTTTATTCTCTTATTTATTGAAAGTTAAAATCTAAAATATTTTGGCTTAGTGTTCAAATTTTAGTGTCTTTCAAGTTATTTCAGCAAGCAAACTTTTTTTTTCCTACGTGTTTAATTTTGAGTTTAACAGAAACCTTCTGTAATGGTAAATGCAGATTTAAAGACTTGTTGCTTATTTAAAAACAAACACTGAAGAAAATCCTGAGGAAGCACTTAATTAAACACTCCTGTGTTCTTATTTATAGTGTCATATATGTTTTTAAAATAGGACAGTGTGTTTATCTTGATATTGTCAGCTCTCTGTTGAAATAAGTTATCAAAACTACAACCTTATAATTTGAAAGGACTGCGGGAGACAGTGGAAAATGCAGTTGATGACTGAGTGGCATGTTTTTACCTTTATGTAGTCCTGAACAAGAACAAAAGCATTTGGAATGGCTGCTACAATTATTTGGCTAGTAAGGTGTTAACTGTTTCTTTCCATGCACACTTTGATTTCATTGTATAAAAATACATGGTCCTATTTTGAGCTGCAAAAGGAGAGATTAAGATTATGTAATGTTTCATGGTAGCTATGCATAAGCTCTTTGTTTATTTACTCAAAGAAACATTTTAAAAAATCTTTCTAAACAGCTGAAGTGACACCAAGCACCAGCTGAGGAATCTGGAATAAAATATTTTAGGGCATGATTTGTGCTGAACTACAATATGAACGTATGATTCTGCAATAGCGATTGTTCTGAGTGAGGTCAAATTGCACATGAAGAAGGAACACAAGTGAGGTCTGTCTTCACTGCAACTGATGTCTGCACATGTGCTATTTCACAGTATTTTTTTAATCACATGCAAAACTGAGAGAATGACTGACTCGATTGTTTTGTTTGTCCATTGTAATTTAAGACTTAGTATGTCAATTGGTGAATTAAAGACTTGAAAGGAAAAATAAATATTGAAAGTAGTGTCTTTGAGAAACTTATTAATTTTGCACCTTAACTTCATACTTGTAAGAAAGCTAAAAGCCTTAGTAAAACATTAGAGACTTGTTTTAATGTATTTTTTTACATGTAGTGTACTGCATGTTAAAAATACAGTATTGACCTACTAGTATTATAAAAGATAGCATTTTCTGTTTTCAGATAAAATGGTGCATTTTGACACATTGTTTAAAAACTAGAACAGCTCTGCATATGAAAACACAAACTGTGATAATTAGATAGATATGCCATATGTGGTCGTTTAAGTTGGCATATATCTTAAATGGCGTGTTTAATGTACTGTATAACTGGAATTAGTAATTTTACAGCTGAAAGCTGTTAATTCTGTTATTCTGACTCCCTCTCATGAACCTGTAGGTAATGATGGCAGACCTTTTTCTTTGCAAAGCCCTACTTCTGATAGCTTAAAATATAGTTATAAGCTGCTGTATTTTTAGTGGAATCTTTGACTAGTGTATGTTCCCCATAATATTTTAGTGTTTCTATGTACTTGAGAAATCTAAGACTTTTAAAATAATTGTATAGTTAATATTGGAGGATGGTAAGAACGTTTGCTTTAATAAAATGTCTATAATGTAGAGGAAAGACGGAAGGTCTGTTTTTTTTCATATAGCCTGTTTTTCTTGGTGTAAAACTTTCCTCACTTCTTACGGGAAAAAAATATGTCAGCCCTAAGCACTTGAGAATTGTTAATGGTGGTTAAAATCCTCACACCTGGCCTTTCCACACAGTGTAGCTAGATAAAAATCACGTGTCACACTTGACAGAAAGCGCAAGGGAGGAATGCAAGATTTCAGAATACAAATAGGTATGGCTGGGATGGAGTTAATTTTTTTTTTTCACAGCAGCTTGTATGGTGCTAGGTTTTAGATTTGTGACCAAAAAAGTGTTGAAGACACACTCATGTTTTAACTGTTGCTGAACAGTGTTTGCACATTGGCAAGGTCATGTGTTTTTCACTCTGCCCACCCTCCTCAGTGAACAGATCAAAAAGAAATTGAGAGGGGACACAACTAGGCAGATGATCCTGAAGTGACTAAAGCTATTTCATGCCATAAATGTTGTCCTAGCAACAAAATGGAGGGGAGGGGGTTTTAGATAGTATTTTCCTCAGAGAGTAGCTGAGCAGTGGTCTAGCCATGGGAGGTGGTGAGCGAGTGCCTTTGCATCACTTATTTTGTCTGTGTTTTTTTTTTTTTTCTTCCTCTTTTCCTTCATTTATTAAAATATTTTTATCTTGACCCAGGATTTTTCTTGCTTTAGTTCTTCCTCTTTTCTTCCCCCATCGTGCTAGAGGAGCTGGGGAGTGAGTGAGCAGCTTTATGGGCTTAGCTGCTAGCAAGGTGAGTCCACCACAGGGATTATTTAACCTTTTTGTGTTGTGTAAACGTTCTTCCTTTCAAAATATGTAGGGGGTGAAGCCTAAAAATTCACTCAATTTTGTCTTGAAATACTGGTAGACACTGCTAAGAGTTACATAAATTAATTGTATTTATAGCTGCTTAGGTCCTCATCCCTATGTTCCCTTACATAGGCCATTCTTGGGCTGCTTTTAGGTTGAGTGTTCAAAAGGAACATAGTACAGAAGGCAACTGAGAGGTTTTTTGGGAAGCCAATTCAAGTGGATTGTTAGAAAGTAGGCATGGAAAGGACCTCATGGATTAGGGAATCCAGTTCTCTGCTGTCTTTCCAGACAAATCCAAAAAATCTCATAATCATAGCCCTTTTTAAGGCCCTCCATCTGCCCCAAAATTGAGGTGATGCTGCTATTTCCAAACTCCTCCACAAGGGAAATGCAAGGGAAAAGGTCTGAAGTGGTTTTGTGCATTGAATAGATGTCCTAAATCAAACAGGATGAGCATGACAAAGGAAAATGTGCCCTATGAGTTTGGTGCTTATTTGTGTGAAACTATTCAAACAAACTGGTGGGAAAGTAAAACTTTTATAACAAAGTAAAAGGGCCATTTCTTTTTCTATCATAAGATAAATGTAATTTAGTTAATGAAAAGAACCGATAACCTTTTTTGGCAGAACTGTTAATGGGATATCATACTCATACAATCATACTCTTGGGTCATTAAGTCCAATTGCGTCTTACTGCAGGTAGCTATAATTCATAACTCCAGTCTATGGAAGTGTTCTTTAAGACAAATAAGAACTTCTGAAATTCTATGATTTTGTAAGCACTGGGATTTGCTGCTCACTCAGTAGCCTTTATTCCTGAAAGCAGGCATGATTCCTTTCACAAAAAACCTAGTATTAAGCTAACATTTTAGCTTTGACAAGTTCTAATTTGAGTCAAGTGACTCCAAGCATAGTGTCATGTGAATATCTGATCACGTTCATAAATTAATAATGTGTGAGCTGAAAATTACTGATGAAAACTGTGTTGGAATTAAACATGGGATTCTAGGCTGATCACTATTATGTTTAAACCAACCATACTTTCTGCTAATTTTCATGAGGTGGTGCTTTCATTTTCATTCATGTTCTGTATGCACCTCAGCCATTTTTAGGCTGGATTCCCTCCTGTTGTTTTTTGTCTTAATAAAAACTTGAATATGAAGTTGTTGGCCAATCGTCTGCCCTCCCCAAGCCTAAACTGAAAGAGTGAAATTTCAAAATCAAGCAGCTGAAAGCCTTTAGAATTTTCATTTCCTGTTAATTGTATGTCTGTTGTACATGGAAATGATGTGGAAACAGGTATAGAATCTTGTAACTAGATGCTAAACCTCTTGTGTGTGAACAGATTGGCGAGGAGAATAATGTTTTCTAGAGGGGATGTTTGGAGATCCTTGCCTTGTTCAGCTTTTTGCCATCATTGATTGTAGCTCCTCTGTAACCTCTCGCTGATTGCTGCTGTGGTATGTATTACTGCTGCTCCTTTGGCAACATGGATAGGGGTTTTTTAGATTTGTTGCAATGATTTTGCAAATGCAGGCAGGAAATCCAAGCAGTTTTTCAGCTCTAAAAATTCACCTCATTTGAAAATATTTTCATGTGTTAAAATATCTGCTTCTCTAGCTCAGTCTCGATGAGCTTTGAAATTGACCTTTGAGCATTATCCACAGCAGTCTTTGTAAGAAGGGAGAGAACTTTATATGTTGGGATGGCTGTTGCATGTTTGTGTAAAAATGAAATAATACGGTCATTTCAAAGATACATGTGCCCACATACATGCAGTCTGGTGCTTTGTTAGATACATCTGGAGTTGTGTTATGACTTCCTTGTTATTTCGGTATCCTTTTCCTTTCCTTGTTCACAATGGTTGTATTTTTGGTGTGACCCACTCTGAAACTCAGTTTACCTGAATTACAGACTGATGAGGATTTCTAGAAAAAGGAACAAGAAAATGGAACTGTAAAGAGAAAGCAAGTACTTCATTCAAGCAATGCTCAACTGTTTGATCTCGAAACTCCCTGGGTAAAGATCTGGGAAAAGTTACCAATTGGAGTCTCAAGAAGTTCTATGTAACCTCAGAGATTTTTGTGAAGAGAAAAGTGGAATATAGAGATGTTTTTTGATTGTTCTGGGTCTGTGATGAACATAGTTTTTTGTTAAACCTGAGGACTGGGGAAAATTTTAGTTTTTAGACTGGTTTAGTGGGTTAGATATGAGGTTTTTTTTTTTTTAATAAAAGACATATTTTTAAATAAAATTTGTTTCCAAAGTAGTAAAAGAAATTGCTGTCTTGGTAATAGAGGAATTTTATAATAAAAATTATAATGAAAACTGTTTTCAGATTGTGTTGCACAATTTCACTCTATTTGTAACTGAGGGGCCATTAAGTCTAGATACTTTAGTGCATAACAGAAAGTTTGGCAGTGCTAAGTTCTTATGAATTTGTGTCAGAAGTGATACTAAGACCATTTTTGCAGTTGAAAGTATTTTACAGTTTAAGGTTCCTCCACAATATGTGCAAAGTGAGATGGAATATGTTTTAGATTTCTTGCCAACAACCTGATTCCTGCCTATTGAAGAAGATTTTTTTTTGTCTTGACTAGTCACATAGAAACCCTGTAGGATTCCTGTATTCTGTCTCCTGTAGAAATGCAGAACAAAAATCTGTCCTTCACACCAAGGAATTTCCCTTCATATAGGTATGTGATGTGAATGTTTAATGTTGACACCACATATATGTGTTGGTATGACACTGGATGGAAATTTATAAACATGAAATTGTATTGTTATAGGTATATTCTTCTAAATTTAGAAGGTTTGTCTCAGATTGAATTAAAAAAAAAGGTAGAGGAGTGGTTTTGCCTTTTTTGAAGTACCTACAAAATTAATAAAATCTTTCCATTTATGATGTATACATGCAACAGATGTGTTTTTAACACTTTATGTTAAGCTTTGGTTTTTAATCAGCACTCAGGACAAGTTATTACTAAGGTGGTGAAGTTTTGTGACTTGTCAGTAATCTTGCCTGAATTTAGAAAATTTTTAAATGATAGTTAAAAGGGAATATATTTTAAAACATATAGACGTAAAGCTCATAACTCCTTAAAAACAAAAACAAAAAACCAAAACCCGCTGTGGGGAAGAACCACCTTTAAATATTGTAGCTGAAAGTGGAGCCTGTTTTTTCTTTTTAAGTTTTCCTAGAAATATTACCAAAATAACTCTCTATTTATCCTTTAATTTACCCATTATTTTTTCTTCATCATTCCATAGTATAATGCCCCAACCAACATTTTGTTTCCTAGAATAAAACTGCTTGTCAAAGTTGAGAACCTTACCCTACTAAAAGTGGTAGGCACCTTACGCTCCAGTTTTTTTGCTTGTACTGTGTATATTTGTTCAGTGGTCTGTGAACATTATTTTCTACGCAAGTGCTAACCAGATTTGATTTTTTAAAAAGTAAATTGATCGCAGCTCATGTCCTACATTGAGCTGTGGTACTCTTGGGAATTGTGACACTACATTTCTTATGGCTTCCTTTTCCCTTTTCCCTTCTATCCTGCTAGTTTTGAAGGACTTTTCACCTGTCTTTGGAGAAATTAGATGCAATTACAAATACAGAATGAATTTAAAACCAAAAAGCACCTGTTTCAGAATCAATTTCTTAATTTAAGTGTACATTTTATATAGCTGGTCATAAAGAACTCTTATTTATGAGCAGGGAAAAGGTCATACAAATAGAGGAAAAAAAAAAAGGCATATTTTAGATCAAAATGTCAAGAACTACGAGTAACCAAGGAATTATATGTTTCAAATATATTAATTGGGGGATCTGTAAAGTTATATTAAAAAAAAAAAAAAAAGGTGTTGCAGTGCAGGAACATTTATTAGTACCTACTAGTTGTCTAATATTTATTTAATATCCTGTATTCTAATTTAATTAACTTGATACAAAAGTATAGTGTAAGACTAAAACACCACAGAACTTTAAAAAAAAAATAAATGTAAAAGACATTCCTAAAAGGTATAAGTATTTTGAGTAATACCTCAAAATGATTTGGTCTGACTTGTCTCTTCTGTTTGATATGAGACATTTAATACAGTTTTAAAGTAACCAAGAAAAGAAACAGTGAAGGAACATTCCTGATAACCATTCCTGTTTATGCACATTTTTATTCAGTCTCACAATACACAGGACAGAAGTGTCTGATAGCTTATGCTGTTCAAAGTGAAGTAGCACGAAATTTTAAGGACTGCAATGTGCTACATTCAATTTAGAGTAAAAAAAAAATGGAATAGTATGCACAAAGAGAATATCAGTATGTACAGCTCAAGACAAGAAGTCACAGAAGAATATTAGCTGTAACACATTCTTTAAAACATGATTTCGTGTACCCAGGGAAAAAGGTGTGTTTTAGGAATATACAAAATGGAGAAGGAAGGTGGTCAGACTGGGGAATAATAGTTTTTATCATATTCTACTAACCTGGATATTATCTATTGAGGCTTCTTGTGGTCATTACTCTTGATGGAGCTGGTGGAAATACATGGAGGGATCTCTCACTCATAAGTTACATCCTCATACCTCTTTTCAGATACTGTGGTGTTTACTTCGTGTATTAAAAAAAATAGAGAAAATAAACACAGGTTAAAATTCCTCATGTATGTATGTACAAATTATATATCAAGTATTTCAATCTCTGCCACTTTTTTAAGTCTTAGTAAGAAAAAAAAAATAGTTGGGCTTATAGCATGGTTAGAAAGTGCATTTTTCAAAATCATTATTGCTAGAGATTAATCAAATGTAATGGTTATCTTGAAAACAGGAGTCATCTTAAAACTAATAAAATTCTTAGGTAGCTGTGGAAAGATATAAGCAAAACCTCATTTTATGAGACTCAAAGGAACTGATGATATATTTCTCCCATCTTAGCTACGTGTTGTAAAATGCTGGAGGTATGTTGACTTTCCTTTTTGTTTGTGCTTTTTGAGTATGATTTCAAGTAGGAATGTTGTATTTGAAATTTATGCAGTTGATCATTTGTTATCACAAGTGATGCATGAGTTATTTTCTGATATGTCAAATCTTATGGATTCAAAGCTATTTTATTGTAAAGGTGTTTTAAATGAGGCAGAATTCCATATGACATGTCTAGGCTGCACTAAAAGCCTGCTTTTTGCTTTTTCCCACCTCCCCCTGCCCCCCCCCCCCCCCCCAATTCCTCAGGGGGATGCTGGTGGTTGTTCTTCCCTGTAAAATAAGTTATTTTAATATAGCAGATGAGAGCCAAAAAATTTCCAAACATTCAGATCTCATAGGTCTAGAAAATCCTAGGCACTTTTTTGTGCTCACAAAATAGATCTCCAGAACAAGCTGTGAACATCTGTACAAAAAATTAAATGCAATTAAACAACTAATTAGCAATATCTAACTTAACTAGATTCTTGCTGCCAAGATTTCTAACTTAAATTATGTAGAAAAAAAAAATTAAGAACCTATTGCATGAATGTATTAACAACTGTGTTCTAGCATACTGTAGTGTCTATAGCCTCCTGCTTCTTCATATAGCTTTGTTTTAATGTAAATTCACCAAGAGTCCATTATTTCTGTAGATGATTTGGAAATATTTATAAATTTGCCTTGGTCAAATAACAAAATTGGAAATATTAGAGATGCATTTTCTTGACAACAGTGAATTTACTTGAAGTGTGGGATAAAAAAAAAATTTTTTTTAAGAATAAGGCAGGAATGTAGAACCTTTTCCTCCTTATCAGGTATCCATTGCAGCTTCCAGTGAGCTATTGTGCATTGTGTTTTAATAGGCAGCAAGTACATTTAAGGCAGGGGGAGGATTTCTTGGCTTCAGACAGCTTATCCTTTGGCTTTCCTTCTTTCACCCCTTTTTCAGTTTGTCTTTGATAGAAAATTTGGATGTGGATGAAAAGGAACTCTATTCCAAGAAAATTCTCTTTGAGATGATCGCGAAAGATCAGGATAGTAGGAGCAGTATGCAGAGTGCACCTGCCGTGTGCAATAACCGTACTGTTATTACGTGAACTGCTGAACACTGAGAAGATACATTGAGGAATGATCTTTCTGTAATGACTTTGTTTCCTTTTTTCATTTCAGAGTAGTGTATTTGATCCAGTATGGTGCTCCTTACAGTCTTAATTGCAATACAAACATTTCAGTCAAGAGCATTGGAAATCAGAAAAAGTGTCAAAACAGTGAGTGTTCTGCATAAAATCTAATGGTGGTCCAATTATGACTGAAGATAATTTATATCTTCTAATAGACATGTGTGTTAGTGAAACAGATGAACTGTAGACGTTCATTTCTTCTGTTGATGAAGTAGGGAAGAATAACCGTTTGCTTCATATCCGTCTTACTCTTCTTGACTGTAAGACTGTTATCAGTGTTTGAAATCAATACTACTAGCAGACTGAAAGGGAAGAATGTATCATTGACTTTTATTTCAAGCACATGAATACAGCATATTTGAGTTTGAACACTGACCCTAATTAAATGGGAAAGAGGAGAGTACTTGCTGTTATGTTTTCTGTAGTCGTATCCAAAATTGTTCCAAATCAACTAATAGAATTGTGCATGTTAGTTGCTTGAAATCTCACCATTTCCATAGTGCCTTCCTTCCTAGATTTTACTGCTTGAGAATTGTAGAGTCTAATTCTCAGTTTCATGGTTGTTCTGTTTGAGATTTTATGCTTGGTGTGGTGCTGGGTTCAAAAAGCAGATATGTTTCTTTGGTGTCTGTAAAGCAGTGAGTACCTACTGTACTTCCAACTTTATATCTTTGTATAATATCAGAGTTGGAATTTTGTACATTTGCTTCTAGCTCATGTCATGGGCTATGGCTAAACAAATGTTTACAGATGGAATGAAAAGAAAGGCATCTTAGAATGAGAATGAAACATGATACAATATTTTGATAGGACAAAGGATGATGTATGTAAATGTGTATATATCTATGTCCACATATATATAAAAGTCCGTAATACACGCCCTCAAATACGTAACAACTTAAAGACCAATTTGGCACTGGTAAAATGGAGGTCACTCTTTGAACACAAATATATAGATAAAATCCCCAAGATATCCCAATTCAAATATATATAACTATATATTTTAAATGCATTATATGTTTTCTCAATTTCAAGAGTTGGTCCAAAGGATCCCTAGGGAGATCACATGAAGTACATAGTCTGTTTAATGCAGCACTTTCTTCCCTGCTGATAGTAAAGCATGTAAATTATCTGACTAATAAGTTATGGATTTTTTTTTTCTTGAAATGAGGACAGCAATTTAAAAAATAATACTTCCTTTCCATTATCGCTTTTGATATACAAGACGAAATCAAATCTTTGTTCCAAGTAGAAGAAAGATCAAATACATGATACTACACCATGTCTGTTTTTGGTATCTTCATCTCAAACTCTATTCAGAAGTTAGCAATAAAAGAAACAAACTGAAGACCTGATAGTGTTAATGAGTATTGATTTTATTATGTGTGATCTAACTATAAATGTTATTGTCTTGACTAAATTCTCATGTGATACTTTGTTAATTTTTGTTTTCCAAAGACTTTTTCTGTAACACTGAATGAAGGTAGACTTCTGATTTTGTGTTGCAGAGAGTTTTGTAGTAATTGTTACTACCTTCATCTTACCTTGTAGTCGTTTCATGTTTATTTTTGTTGAAACAGTCTATAGGGGTGAGAATGATGTAGTAAGAGGAGATGAGACAAAGTTGCTGTTGTACATATGTGAGAAGTCGAGTTTTGTATTGTCACTTTTTAACTTGTAGTTTCTCTTGTGGAGGAGAGGCACCATTGAAACTAAAGAAAAAAGTACAGAAAAAATAGTTCGCAAGTGGTTTGTTTGGTGTGTTTTGGTTTTTTTTTTGGTGGTAAATACTTAATGTCTTGTAAGTCATTAATGATGATGCAGACTTACTGAATGTGTAGTTAATATCCTGTTTTATTAGCATTGTGCTGCCCTACATTTTATTTACTCATAACTTAAGAAAGCAGGTATGGAATAAGGTGTGACTGATTGTGATTTTCTTCTGATTCTTGTTTTCACAGTAGCTTTTCATAAATACAAATAAGTTATTACTTTATCATCCTTCAGGTGTAAGATATGCGGTTGTTGCTAGCTTTTTTTGGGAGGAGGAAGAGGAAGTGACTGGAGAACTATAACTGAATTTTATATGAGCATTGGATGTCTAGTTTGTATTTCCACAGAATTGTTTTTGTCAGGATATGTAAATTTTTTTTTTGTAGTTCCATATATTGTTCATTGTTTTACCATTTTGTTCGCTTGACTTGCTGCTTGGCAGTGAAACTGCTCTTGTTTAAAACTCTACATGTATAAATAGTGCCCAAAGGAAGTGATCATCCATGAAAAGTTAGGCTCGACTGAATTTGTTAGCATTTTATCGGAGTATTCTGAGGTGTTTAATTTTTCAAAGTTAGCATGAGTTTCTGAATAAGGAAATTATTCCTTGTGTCCCTTAGCCTGCCTGAGTTAGCCGTGTTTGTTTACCGGTGTTCTTCACTAAGATCACATCATCTAGTTCTTCCAATTTGAACTTCAGCTGTGTACAACTTGGGTTGTTTCTTGGATTTTGGTAGCTATCACAACAGCAAGTCACAGTTACCATGAAGAACAATTTAAAGAACAGTTAAACTGAACATTTGAAACCATGAACTAAGGTACCCAGTCACGTTGCAAAACCAGAGAGGCTCAGTCAGGATGGCTTGTAGGAGTTGTGTGGGAACAGTGAATATTAGCTTCTTCGGGTAAATTTTCTTTGTGATTCCTGAGCTTGACTAATTTCAGTTGTTGAGAGGATTGTAATTTAACTGCATTTGATTTTGGAGGTGGAGGTGGTAGGGGAGGGCTGGTGAAAAGCATACCTCTCACACTTGTAAGTAAGAGATTTTCTAAAAAAGCATTTAAAGCATACTTAACAGGAGGAAATTATCTCAGTTTTCATAGTTCTATTGGAAGTCACTGATTCACTTGCTAAAACTTGGAAAAAGTAGAAAACCAACAAACTGAAGGCAGAGATCCCCAAAACTAATATGAATAAGTAATGCTTTGGCAAATTGAAAACTAAGTGAGGACAGAGGCAGTAATATTTATAAATTGTATTTATAAATTGCTTTTTTTTTTGAGAAACCAAGGAACCCTACTGCTGCTAAATTCACTAGCTTTTATTCTGATTCTTCAAATTAAATTGAAAACAAATGTATGCTTTTCATTCTGTTATTTTCTTGTTGTTATATTTGTGTTTTCTTTGCAGAAAAGTGCCACACTGAATTTCTTCCACATTGTTTGTTTTGATGTGACAAAACAAATCTGGCTGATGTGTGAAACAAATTTCTTATACTAGGGGGACTATCATTAATAACAGATGCAAAAGTATTGTGGTAGTTGTGGCTTCCTGAGTTTACAGGGATAGACTTATTTGCGTGCATTTGGTTTTCTGTTCAAATTTAAATGTACCACTAACTATAGTGTACGGTTTCCTAGGGAAATGACATTTAATATGTGGCTTAAAATGTGTTTTCTGTAAATACTTGTGGTTTTAAGTTATCTCTATTTTTGGTTAACTGGATATGTTCATTTATTCAATAGCAATCTTTTGGAACCACAAATATGAAAAGCTTTTAACTTCAGGTCTCTTGATTTTTATTCTCCCTGTCTCCCCCAGCCCCCCATGATTTTTATACTGCAATTCTTATTTTACTGTGCCCTTAAAACAGACAGGGGTCTTTTGAGCAGCTTACTTTATACAGGAGTTTAAATGTAGTTATTTGAAAAAAATTGACCTTCAGTAACATAAAACCTAATCATTTAAATAGTGTGTTTTAGCTCTTTAATAGCATTTATTTTTTGTTACTCAAGAACTCACAAATCTTTCCTTGTATTAGTTGATATTCCATTCCCAGAAGTCATACTGAAGGTTAAAAGGTAATAGGGTTAAGGAAGGTATCTCCTGGAATGCCTTATTTCCAATTTCAGTTTAATGTATCTTATAGCAAAATCAACTTTGAACATCTAGCAGTATGCAAATAAAATTAGTTTCTTAAGTCTATTATTTACAGGGATATATTGGAGTTATACTTCAATTTGGTGAAATTGTATTTTTTGGGAAAAAGGTTGATTGGTTAGTAGGATCAAAGAATTTTCTTATCCCTTTTGTCTGTCTTGGCCCCTCTTTTCACTTTCTGTGTATCATGTGTTGAAACATCTGTTTTCCTAGCTGGACAGCTAGAAGGTGGTACACTGCTGTAATTAATGAGTCAAGAGACACTTTCTTGTCAGTCACAGCTGTGTAGTTTAGACAATGAAAGACTCAAAATTTCCCAAACTTTTTTTAAAAATATATATCTCTCTAAATGATAAACTATCAATATAGCAAGTGACCATTTCATATATACGAGCAATGACGAAAACACTCGGAAAAAATAAACCTATATTGGGAAGAAATATGCAGTCACTACACACTCCCTTTGGGTATATATTAAAACATTTATCTTAGCTCTTTGTAGAATGTCAGTAGTAATAATCAGTATTTGTGATTGCAAAAGTCCTTTCTAGCTGTTTGACCCCTACAAATTGCTGTAATGCAACCAAAAGGGCAACACAGTACTAATGTGGTTGATAGGCTGCAACTTTTATTTGATATTAACTTACATATTTTCTGCATATCTGCCTGTGCAGAATTTTGTTCTTTGTTTTGGTAGCAGCTTTTACCACGTGAACCCATGCAAACCTAGTCATCCAGCTAAGAGAATATAGTATAAAGAAAGGGAATTCTGGTATATGCAGAGGTCTCCTACTCTGGTCATCAGATCCACCAGTCTGCTCTGTTTAGCACCTTCTGTTGCCTGGCCCTGTGCCAATGCAGTATCCTTGACCTGCCTTTCAGATCGTTTACATGTTTATGAGGACAGCTCCTTGCTTATTTAACCACTCTAAATAATAACTGGAAAATCCCAAAACATTAAGTATTCCTTTAGCTTCCCTTTTCATTAATTTATTCCCATTAAGAAAGCAAAATTACCGTGGTTTCAACCAGTCATGCCTTTCTAGCAACAGCTTTTTTTTTTTTTTTTTTTTGTCGGATGATTCAATGCTTTCTAATATGTCAAATGTCCTTTATAGATGGCTGAATTGCGAGTGGCTTCTGCCTATTGCCAAATCCATATGAAAATGGCAAACCCCAGGTGAGGTAAGGCAAATAAAGCCTTTTGCTGTCCCATAAGAGGCTGATCATTTGCCACACCAAAAGAGAAGTTAGTGGGGGACTAGTTCACCTGAGCTAAGTCTCCTGGATCCCTTTATCCATTAAAACCAAATACCATATTTGTTGACTTGCTGGTGGCATTTTGTGAATTGCTTATTCGGAAGTGCCTTTGAACTTCTTAGCAAACATTTGTTATACGTTTAAATTGATTTGACTTGGAAATATTGACACAGTATGGATATAGCTGTAATACATTATGGCCATTGAATCCATTGTTGGTGTATTGTACTTGGGAGTCTCTTTACGAAAACAGGTGAGGTTTTTAGATTTTAAGTGTGTTTTTAATGAAGAAGTACAATTGCAGATACTAAATATGCTAACACTTAGCCAAAAGTTGCTGTTTTAGTTCTGAGTTACATCACAATTTTAATGATGGATGACCCAGTTTTATGGCCAGGAAAAGATGAGTAATTTTATCAGACCATTAGTTTACTGCCTGCAGTGTGTACCCTCACTTCAGCTGTTTGCTTCAAAACATTTGGCTAGGATTATCAGCACTTAAGTAGGAATTTTTGCTTTGAGAATGAGCGAAGTGAGTAGTTGGGGGGCAGTGCTGTATACCTGTGTATATGAAAGCAGCGACCTTCTCCTCACCTCCTGACCTACTCCCCAAAAATGTGACATGTTTCTTTTGGACAAGTTTTATTTTTTTTCACATATTTAAAATGTTGAAAATATCAACTTACGGCTTTTTTGTGTAAGCTTTCAGAAAATTCTTAAAAGAGAAATAATGTGTTTCGGCTCTTTCTAAGTTCTTGAGTAAAAGGTGTATGCTAAACATCTTTTACAAAAAGAACTTTTCCTCCCAGAGGGTTAAGGAGTATTTTAAATGTATTTAGGTTAATTGCAAATTAAAAAAAGAACAAAGTTTTAAATGGTCTAGTGGTCTGAATTAAAAAGCAAAAAAGTTTTTCATATAATTTTTATTTAGTCATTCCTGTCATAGTTTTATGAGTGTTGCAGCCCTTTACAGAATCTTTTGAGAATACTGGGATAGCCAAGACCTAATTTGAAGAATTGTATCAGACATTCACCTTCAACTCTTAGAAAGGTTTTGTTGGTTTTTTATTAAGCCTAGTTTCCTTAGGTAAATGAGGCTTATGAGACCGTGTTGTGTGTCTTCTGACCTGTTTGCTCGTTTCAACAACACAGAAGGATTTGGGTTTCATTTTTTTTTTTTTTTTTTTTTTTTTAGATCCCTCATGTGAAAATTTGCAACAATTTGCCAGTTTAGAGAAAAAGACCTTAAAAGGTCCTTAATCAGCAAAGCTTTCGATGCTGACATTTACTGTTAGTTTAGTAGTGCATAAACATCTCAAAGACAAGAAAGGTTTCTTGAGTCATACTCAGCTTCAGAATCCAGAGGTATTATATTGAATACTGATTAAAGACTTTAATAAACATAAGGATATACATGGAAGTATGATGGCTATATATATTTACCTTGCATACCTGATGTGTTTCAAGAATTCTTTGTCATTAGTTACTATTTTTACTTTTGTAGGTTAGATTTAATATGAAAATCCAAGCAAACTTAAGTCAGAGAAAGTAAAATGAAGATATTTTCAATTATACCTTGTTCCTGCAAGATGTAAAAAAAAAAAATCACTTTAAAGTCTACTGCACTTACTAGTTTAAAATAGCATAACCTTTATAGCCAAATGCCTGCTTTGAGAATGTTATCACAGTAATATTCAATATTCAAGTTAGGAACTGTTATGAGTCACAGGGTTATTAGTGTTTATTCTGTACTTAGGTAATCTGTGTCCAGCTAACCCAGAAATGTTAAATATAGTTCTGCCTTTTACAATAGCATTTCATGGTTGAATCATTAAGGATTGTGATTAAATATAGAGGTATTTCAGATACCATCTTGTAAAGAATTTTATGTATGGCTATGATACTCTTAAGACAGATGCAATGGATGTCTACTTTTAGTCTCTGTGCTCGAGGAATACTTTGTGTAGTTAATATTGCTTTTAACAATATAATAAACACCCATATTTTCACTTCTCTGATCTAGGCTAGTTTGGATTTTAAGATGAAATCAAACTCTGGGGAAAAAAAAAAAAAGTGATAACATAGTATGCTGTAATAATTCAGTGATTTTTCTAGTTCTTAGTTGAATTTGGTGTGCATTTCTAGCATGAAATCATTGTATACATTGCAGAATACAATCCACAAAAAAGCAAGAATAATGAAAAATAATATTCTCATTTGTATTAGCTGAAATATGCTCTCTCTTTTTACCCTTCTTTTATGTGGAATGCATTTCTATTAGAATTTTATATTTATATTTTTTATTTATTTTAACCTCTAGAGGTTCTAAGTAGATCCATATCTATTTATAATTGTGTGCATAACCTATATTTTCTTTTAATTATGCCAAACTACAGATGCAGATTTAAAGGAAAAAAAAAAAAAAAAAACATATGGAGATTGTCAGTGACAAAGGTATTTCTTAGGGGAAGATTTACCTTTAGAGATTTTGAAATAAGATGTCATTTATTTATTTTTTAAAAACGACAGTTCCATTTCTCAGTGATTGTGTGTACTTCCCTGCTATAGCTGCAGATACTTTGAATATGATCTTTCTTCCACCACCATCCGACTTCTTTCTGCAGAGTCGTGCAGTGAAGTCATAATCCTGTGTTTCACATCCATCTGTTACCATAGAAATGATTGTAATAACCTAAATTTAGCATGATGTCTTTCCTGCAGGATCAAGCAGGACGATTGAATGGGTTGTATGTGAAAGAATCTCTCTGAAAATTGGAATGTGTTAGCACAATCTAGATGCTGTGATAAATCTACATGACAAAAAAAAATTGCAAGTAAAACGTGTGTAAAAAATTTCTTCTGCTTTTAGATGATTTAAAATATTATATATGAAATCTGCCAGATATCATGCAAACTACTTAGCTTTAATGGCAATAATTTGTTTTTATCGTAACGAGCTAGCCCAAGACACAACATTCATTGGTAGAGACATATGTTAATCTGCTGAAAATTATAATTTTTAAGGATACTATCAGAATATTTACTGTGGTCTAGATATATTAAAAAGCAAAGGAATGAGCTTAGAATTTACTATGAAAGAGGCAATTTACTCTCATATTTAAAAACACACAAAAAAGAAACCTTTTAAGAAGTTGTTTCGTAGAAATAGAGTTGAAATGAATTTTCCCTTCTTAGAAGAAACAGAAGAGTTTCTCATTGTTTGTTGAAAGCAGTGAGTTCTATATTGCGTAACTTAAGTCCTGTCTTTCTACATTTATGTCTTCTGGATAGGCAGTTGCCCATGTATAGAATCCTACCGTTATTATATGTGTTTCTGTTTCAAAGAAAGATAAAAAGAGAACATACTCTAAAATGTCTAGGAAAGCTGCAGAACCAGAACTTTGAAATCAGGAAATGTCTATACTACCCTGTACATGCAGTCATCATGACAAATCCATTGGATGGATTACTGTGTGCTGTTATAAACAACACAGAACTCCAAGACCTTCAGATAAGGAGGGTGATCTCTGGTCACCTGATGACCACCTATGCAGTATATCTTGTTTCATCACTGGCCAGCAAGCAGCTGCATAAATTATTTACTTCATGTTACTTCATGTTATTTTTACTCTGAAAACAGAATTGCTAATTTCTTCATGGTCCTTATGGAGTATTTGAGCTACATATGCAATTTGAATCACTCTGTAGGCTTGAAGCATTAATATTATCATTTCATAGATAGAGAAATGAGGCACAGAGGGATTCAGATCAAAAGTATCTGCTAATTTTGAGTGTGATATTTGAGTTATTTACAAAACAATTTTTAAAGTACTTAGTATTTAGTATTATGTAACACAAAATGTGTTCAAACCATAGCTCTCATTAACATGGTTAAATGGTGAATGCTAAACATTTATGTAAAACAGGCCTTCAGATTTCAAATCAGACAGTCAAAGAACAGGATATCCTCTTCCTTTCTTGAATCTCCACTTCTTTCCCCCGTTTCCCTCCTCACCCTTGCACATGTTCTCACTTCTACTTTCCTTTTTGTCCACTCCATCTCAGTGGGAAGAATAAATCTGTTTTTAAAGAGAAAACTTTTTGCAATTTACTTCCTTGTTCTGCGTACGTCTTTCAACTTTGCAGCAAATCAGGCAAGACTTTCTATTTTAATGCCCATAAGACAGGCAATGATCACTTAGTGCTTTGCTGTTAAGTTTACTCCTGAACAGTAGTGGGTCAGAAAATAGCATATAAATAATAAAAAAGGTTGTGTTGGTTTTTTTTGTTTGTTTTGTGTTTGGTTTTTTTTTGTTTGTTTGTTTTTATATGAAACTAAGAATATGTGTTGCTGATTTTTAGAAGATGTAAAAACTTATTTTTCATGCTGTGGGGTGATATGTATAACCCTACAAAATAGTGGTTTCCGCAGTATTTGTATTCTACAGAGTGCTCCTGTTAGTGCTGATGGTGATGGTAATAAATTTGAGAGTCCTGCTCTAACATTCTGTAAGCTCCTAGCTAAACATCTTCATTGATTTAAGTACCTGCTGTTGTTCTGTGGAAATGTTTGTTTTTTGTTGTTGTTGGTTTTTGTTTGGTTGGTTGTTTTTTTTTGGCGGGTGGGAGGCGGGGAGGCAGGCTGGCCCTACTATGTCATTAGTCTGACCAAATGTTCAAGAAGTATAATATAAAAAACATCAGGAGCTTTTATGCTTTATTGACATATAACTGGTTCTGAAGACAAGATTGGAGTTTTCTTGATAGTTGTTTCATTTTACTAAAAAACAGGAATTATACAAGACAAATACCATGTGATTTTTCTTTATACATGACTGATAAACATGTAGGGAAAAACAATAATAGCTTTTTCCTTTATTATGTATAAAACTGGTATGGGATATTCTCCTACTTGCTCAAGCTCATTCATGCTTTTTGGCTCTTTTTTTATGCTCATAGCTCCTATCTATTTGAGCCCTAAGTGTCAAGGTTTGATGCAATGACTTTTCCTGAGAAGTTGGCATCTTTACATTCCGTTACAGGAAATGCTCTTTGCAGTAAAACATCATGGAAGACATTAAAAAAAAAAAAAAAAAAAAAAACTGTTTTGGATTTCTTAGGATTTCTACTTGTTTATGATTTTTATGACTGTTCTTTAAGGGTTCAACCAGCAGTCCATTGTAAATGAGCAAGTGAAAGTGTAAAGCTATGGTAATTTGTATTGTACTGCCCCCGATTAAATGTGTTAGACAGTCTTCATATTTTTAAGTTAGGTGATAATGCAGCATATTTGCAAAATATTATATAAAAGCACAGAACAAATGAAGGATTGTCTGGTTCATAAAGTTGTATGAATAAGCCCTGGAGCTGGAATAATTCAACCAACAATTTATCTTGACTTTGATTTAAATAATTACTACAAGAAAGATACAGTTTTTCATTAGGTCACAATGTTTTTTGAAAAACAAGCAGTTTAAGGAAAGTACACGTCTTTAAAGATTACAAACTTTACTTATGCTGTTGAATATTGTTTTTCATGAATACATGTGAAGAAGTATCAAATACTAGCTTTTAATATATGAATGCAATGTAATGGTATTAATGTAATTAGGACAGATATTTGGCTCAAACGTAGAGATATTGAAGTAACTATCAACACAAGTGTTACATATTAATATCAACAATAAATGTTTTTTCTAGCATTTATTTGTCTGCAAAATAACAAGGAAGACTTGTGCCGTATTATAAGTGTTGATAATAAACGGAGAGAGAAAAGAACTATGTTCTAATGACTTAATACCAGGTTCATGTAATTTATATTGAGAATCCTAGGTTTTGCATACAGCAATCTGGCTTTTCAGTGGCTACAGTCACACTAAACCACATTTTTCTAAGTATACAGGTGTTTATGCTTTAAAGGACGTGCTTTAAAAGCAGCTTTATCTGCAGTGTTGGAGTTTGTTCCCTAGTCCCAATGTAATTTACTTTGCAGCTGAAATTAGTGTGTGATCTTCAATAGGAAATAATTTATAAAGGCAGACATATAGAAGCAGCGAAGTGTGTTGGCTTTGATTTTTGGTGTGGTTTGTGTGTGTTGTTTCACAACCCCCCACCCTCCCCCGCCTCGCCCCTGCCTCCCCGAGCTGCATGACAGCTATTTCCTTTGAAGCCACATTTGTATACTTATCACTTTTCAGGTAAGTTATTTCTCTTCCTCCCTCACCCTTGAAAAACAGCTTTTTATTCACATTCTAACTACTCCTAATACTCTGTCATTACCTCATACAGGTAAGTTGCTTACCCCATAAATAGTTCAGGTGATGCCTTCTCAATACAGCAGGCATGAATACGTTGTTACCCTGTGGTAGATGTGTGTTCTATCTTTTCTTATGAAGTTAACGAGAACTGCCTTTTTACTCAACCTAATTATTAGATTGTAGCTGTTTTGGGACATTATATTCATACTGAACAATTAAAATTCATGAAGAAGTTTTAACATGTTTTTATAGGGTTTTGTATTTAAGGTTTGTACTCCACTGCAGTGTAAAACCAGCTAAAAGTAAAGTATTGAAATGTAAATTCATCTTGTGGCCAACTGTAATCTAATGTAACACTTATTTATGTTTCTCTTTTCATATATTGGTAAGAATAAGTGAAACTGTCAAACTGAGAGGTCATGTAGATGCTGATTAATGGCTTAGAAAATAATAATACTTCAGCTTCAGTGTTGTACTATATTGGCTAGACACTTGTATCAGAAGGGTCAAGTGGTGTCCATCAATTACTACAAAGTATTCTCAACTCTTAATGACCAGGATTTAAGCAGATGATGTCTTGTTGCATTATCCTGCTTCTAGCATTTTATTTTATGGCAAAGGACTATGCTCACTGAGGGGGTAAAAATAGTATGCTGGCATCTGACTGATATAGCTATGTGTAAAATGTACAAGTTGGAAAACTTTCTGGAATTTTAGTTACTTGATTATATGCATTGGGAAACTCGATTGAGATGGTCATAGTCCCATTTTGTCATTCTTTGAAAGAATTTGTTCCGTGGAGGCTAGAGAATGGATTAATTATAGTGAGCATTTGGTCCAGCCCGTAGGTGAAGCTGAGATATGTCTGGATGGATGGTTGTTTTAGGAGCTCTGGATATCTCACCTTTCTCTAGATTTAGTACTTTGATGTGAAGATTTTAAATGAGATAAATAGATTGAGGATCTGACTACTTCTGCCTCATATGAATTTCCAGAGGCTTTTAACTGTTTCTAGCACAGGTTATAGAGAAACGCATAATCCAAGTTTTGGTGCAAGTAATTAGAGCATGATTTTGGAGTTCTTCTAAATTGAGGAAGTAGTTGAAGAAAGCTTCACCTCCTAATTCTAAACCCCTAAAAATTAACTTAAATGTTGTGGGGTTTAGGTCTTATGTACAAGAGGAGCCTAAATGTATCTTAACTAAGGAGGGAAACCTAGAGATTACATTGAAAAAACTGTAAGTAGTTTCAGAAATGGATAAGGTGAATTGAAAGAAGTCTGTATTGATCTTCAGTAAAAAGTGAAGTGATCAATTTCTGATTTAATTGTGGTGGCAGATTTGTATCTGTTTTACATCTTCAGGCAAGAGGCAAAGGACACTTGGCAGCAGAGAGGAAGTAAGATGAGAGTCAGTCTGCCTAAATAGGAGACTCTTTTATCTAATGCTTTCTTTTAAACATTTATAACTGGTTTTGTTGTGGGTTTTTATTATTGCATTTAGAGGTTCTAAAAGTGACTTGAATAAATCAAACCCTCACACAGAATTATTTTCTGAGCACAGTAGTACATATAAAGCTTTTACTCTTCTTGAATGTTATGACAAGCTCTGTACACAAACTCTGTGAGGATGTTTACATGTAACTTAATATACTATATGATATCCTAGCAACTGAAAATGCCTTCTCTATGTGTTGAAAGCAAGTATAGCTAGTTACACAGCTAGATTTATTTCTTACATAGCCTGTGTGTTAGATTTTAACTGTTAGCAACATGTTTGATTTACAGGTTGAAAATGTCAGTAATGGTAGACTTTTTTTTTTTTTTTCTTGTTTGCTCTTACTTAGGTTATACTTTCTAGAAGGAACTAGTATGAGAAAACAGCTCATATGTAGATGGCCAGAAGACAGAATTCTACTTGGATTTTTGCAAGTTGTTTAGTATACCCGTTTTAACATTACTATATACCTGTTAATAAGTCTAAGCACAATAAAAAGGTATTTAAAAGTATTGAAAATTTATTTGAAGTTGTCAGCAGTGACTTTTCTTATTTTAATTTGGACTCGAGGTATTCTCATGTTTAAAACTATGATGAGTTTAATCTTCTTTTAAAAACTTAAAAACCTTAGATGTCCCCTTCACCTTATGTAGCTTGGTCTCCCGCCTTGCCAATAATGCAGGAGAAGAGAAAACTAATATCTGTTACACAGTAATTTGATTTTAGGCTCAGTGAGCCCTAAATTATAATGAACATTTAAGGAATTGTCCTAAAATGATGTTATTTGCATTTATATTGGAAATGGTTTGGAGTTTTTCTCAAAATGCTGGTGGTAGTCACCACTGTAGAATTTTCTAGCAGGATAAAAAAGCATTCTCAATTTTTTCAGTCAGAGATGAAGAGCTACTCTGTTGGCATACTTTTTTTCCCCCCAGATTTCTGCACTCGTGTTTTAATGAGGACAGTTTAGGGTGCTTCTGAGATACAGGGAGTTTGAGAGGCATGTGATGTTTTTGTTTGTTTGATTATTAACCTTCACCTCTCACCCCCACTTCTTTTAAATATTTATGGCAGGTTAGTGTAACATGAAGTCAACAAATTGCTGTTCCACAGAAAGAGCTGTTCACTGGATAAGATCTTGGCACTTGTTAGGCAATTCTTTAGCATAAGGCCTACCATTTTCAGAAAAGCAATTTGATGGTTTGTCCTCACATATCTTTAAAAGTTATTAAAAGTAACAAGGATCTTGAGAAACACTTAATCTGATAAATATGAAGTGTCCTGGGTGGACACTCACAAATATCCTCGTGCTCCCTTTTTCCCATATGTCCTTTCTATCTGTTGTGTGTCTTGTGAGATAAGTAGTACTGTGCCTGTTTTGTAGGAAGTCAGTCTGTTTTGTAACATGGGAGAGGAAAGTGCCCAATAACCCTCATGTAGTTGTGATTATTGTATTTTTATGTGTCTTGTGTGGTATAAACAAATTTTCAGGAAGGAGGACCAGCAACTGAGTCAGTTGAAAACCCTGGATAATTGTCACAAATATTCAATGAATTATCAAATCTTATTTCATTGCTATGTAGCTGAAATAGAAATTCATCCAAAAAAAAATTAAAAAGCCTTGGACAATTTCAGAGATGTGGTCCTAATTGGATGCAGTCTTTACCCTACTCTGTCTCAACTTCTACTAGATTTACAAGCAAGGCATACTACTATAGCTACCAAATACCAGATATGGACATATCGTATGGTTAATATATGTAATTATTTCATCGTATGAAGATGTTCAACAATGGGTAGCTGAAGATATTTCAGCCTTCTGATTGCAACCAGTCGGAAGTGTTTTGTGCTGTTCCTGTGTCATCTTTTTGTAGTACTAAAATATTTTTATTCTTTCTTTGTCTTCAGTACAGTTTCTTCTGAGTATGACTGAATATTCATTTGCAGCCATAGTTATCTTTGGGTCTCAGATACAAGGACTCATAAAATATGTTGCAAGTAATGGTTTTCTGCAATATAAAGATAGTGTTGATAAGTTTCGTATCACTGTTATGCTTCCTATAAATATATATATGGCAGATAAAAAATAAATTCCTCTTGCACCATCTGTATGCGCACTATGCTTGACCTATATTTTATTGAAAAGATGCATTTTTTGTGCTACTACAACTTCTTTGATTTTATTTATTTTCTGTGTATATGTCTGTGCTCTGTAAAAATAGGTGCAGTTGTGTTGCAGTCTTGTGAATTGCTCATAATTTGGTTGACAATATTTGTTTAAATATAAAAAAATCTAAAAATAATGTGGAGTAGAATTCTAATGTTTCCATATATCATAACTTTGTAAAGAAGTCTTTGGCTTTCTTGACTTTCCTAACAAACAGCCTTTGATAGGTGTGACCATATATATGGTGGTGAACTAGTTATAAGGATAGGAAGTTTCAGCATTAATCAGCTAGAGGTTATATTTTCCACAGACTGGATAAATTATTAAAATGTGATGATAAACCCTGGGGAGAATTGAATATAGGGAATTTGAGATATTTAAAGGTAATTGATAACTACTCAGTGATCAGAGCTGAAATTTGGCAGAAATATTAAAAATTTTCCTCTTAATATTTTTAATTCCCATTTTTCTTCTATAAATTATCATGCTGTATTTTCTGAAGCACTGTTATCAACATATGCAGTCTTATATTAATTATTTTGAGTGCATACCCTTACATTTACCTTTCTTTCATTGGCATGTGTGCACATACTATATTTTCAGGAAAAAAAAAATTCTCAAAAGGTTGATGAAATGTAAAGTTATAAACATAAGCACTTAGACTTAAGGAAATACAAATATTTTGATTATTTATCTGGTATAAGAAATAGTCAAATAGCTGAAATTTTACTAAGCCATTTTGTTAAGTTTACAACTAAGTAACTTATAAAGATCTTATCAGCAGTAGAACACCTTATGTGTTTAATTTTATTTAGAAAATGAGCATTATCAGCAGAAATAAATGCTTAAAAGGAAAAGGAATTTACAACTGTTCCACAACTGTCCTAGATGCTTATAATTATTTTTCTCTAAGTTGTTTTTATATATTTTTAATACATTGATTTATATTATGTTGTCTTTTTCTTAAAACATTATAATTAATGTTGGTAGACACTGTCAAATTCATTGTCAAGTCTACACCATCTCTCACTTGATCTTTACATCCTTAAGATGTTGGGAGTGGTTCTAATCAAATGATTTGGATCTTTTTTTAAAGTTGTTCCTAAGAGAAGATACAGAATATAGATTTGTTAATCATTCTAAGCACTACATTTTAAAGAATTACATGAAGGGTTATGAGAGGATATTTATAAAGTTAGTACTCAGACAACAAGCAATAGAGCTCAAAAGGAGTACAGCGTAGATAATGCAGTTGTTTACCTTGGAACAATGTGATTGTGTGGTTTCTAAGTAAATGAAAATTTCTATATAAAACCACAGATTTGTATAGCAGATGAAGTGACATGAAGAGATAACACTTTCTGCAGTCTCTAGAATGAAAAAAAAAATGTTTTGGCCACTGTAGGATGAAATTCTGCTGCATTGTGAGAAATCCTTCTATTTCTTTGGCAAAGTCATAGGAGAATATAATTGTTAGTTCTGGATTACTATCAAAATGAAATCCATAACCTTTGTTTTTAAAGTAAAATTACTTTATTCCTTGGCCAGTTTGAGATACCTTTTTCCTTATACTACATAAAGATGTGTAGGAGAGAGGTCCGTCTCACTTCAGTTTTAGTTTTTTAAAAAAATCCTGACATAGCACAGATAAAGAAGAGAGTATTTTAACTGAATCAGTATTTAGAAGTGGTTCTTGCACTAGAATACATGATAAATTAAAGGCAGTATGTCTTATTTAAGTGAAATAATTAATTTTAGCTTATATTTGTTTTGTTTATGTAACATTTTTCATGCCTATTTCACCAGTTTTTTGCTTACACTCTACCTATGTTAGTCAGTTTAAAAACCATGTACTCCTAAGTGAATATTCTATACTATTTTTTAGAACTTCCCTCCCATGCTAAAGGAAGATGTAGATACAAAGTTGAGAAATACAGGTGTTAAGTTTCAAAGCTCAAATCTATTTCACTTGCCTTCTCCAAGTGCGGCCTTTCATTTATGTATCTTTTTCTTGTCTTCTTAGTTCCTAGCCTTACTTGTGAACAGAAATATTTACTTGTGCTCACAAAATCTAATTCAATCAGATGGAGATACTAGGTTTGACAACTTGGGTATTAAGAATTACTATTAGCATTACATATATTGCTGTATTTAAATACTTGTTATGAAGTTTGACATACAGCCATATTTATAGTATCATAGAATCACAGATTAATTCAGGTTGGAAGGAACCTTTGGAAGTCATCTTGTCCAGCCCCTCTGTTTAGGCAGGGCCACCAAGAGCAAGTGGCCCCAGGACCATGATACATGGGTCACAGAAGGAGGAAGAAGCTGGAGCTTTTGACAGTTGCTAGAAATAGTTTGGGAGGATAATTCATACAGGTTGTAGCCAATTTTCTCTCAATGCCTAGAAGTAAAACAGGTAAAAGCTGTAGCCTATGTAAGTTCTGGCAATCAATTATTAGTCTCCATGTTGTGATGTTCACTATCTTCTATTTAAAACTCATTCAGTGCTCAGTTGAAATGTTGGCTGCGTTTGCTTATTTTTTTCTTCCTTCCCCCCCAAGTATTTAACGTTACAGAAGAGCATTCTTAGTTATTTGTACTTAAACATCACAGAAGCTATTAAACTGTGCCATGATTATTTTATAGGGTAGAACCTGTAACAGGTGTGAAGATTGCATCCAAACTGATGCTTATGGAAGCTGAAAAATCAAACTCAATTGCTTCATGTACCCAATAGAATGAAACTGGAAGGTTCTATAATTCTTAAATCTTTTGGTTTTATAGTTACTAATTTCTCTTTTCTGTTAAGTTGAGGACCTAGACATTGGAAATTGTGGTTTTTTTCCTTTTGAAGTTGAAAGCCTTTCACAAATTTGAGAAGCTCTTATATGCAGTGTAACTTTTTATTTTGCTGGAGCATCTGTTTGCAGTTGGTAAACAAGAAATTGCACAGTGTGTTGTGAATAAGGTTTCCAGGCTCTAATTAACAGTTCTGTTATCTACCTGTTGGCATTCTCATGACAGATACTGAACAAAAAAGTGCAGAACGAATATGCAAACTCTGGAACTCATTTTGCATATTGAGAAATTAATGTCATTGTAGTATCTGTGTTGGTGCACTGTCATGAGAGAGTTTGGATTGGCACATTTTTCTTGTGTGGTAGACAGAATTGAAGTGTGGTGCGTTTTCTTATGATAGTAAAACTTAATTTAAAACCAAATTCGAATCTTAAGATAATTATACATTACTATTTTAATATTGTTAGAGAAATGGAGGTAGTTTAAATACTAAGTTAAATATCAGTATTTGAAGTTAATTTTCGTTTTACTTGATATATCTACCTGCTTTGCACTATTGATGAGGCACAACACTGTAGTCCAGGTTTTAAATTTATGTTGCAGCTGAGTATCACAACAGAATATAACACTATATACATATTTTACTGAGCAGTAAGGTATGTATGCAAATTTTGTTTAACTTCTTTTCCTGTAATCTTTTTTAATAGCCACTGTGTTATGTAGAATCTACTGTTATATAGCAAAATATATTTTCACAAATTTAAAATACTAATTTAAAAATTTGTTCAAGGTTAGGTAAATTCTTTTTAGGTCACAACAAAATTTGCCCAGTTTTGAGGAACTGGAATACTGAGGGAAACTGCTGTGATGTAACAAATTTATTGAATCTGTGTGCTTCTGTGTGGAGAAACACTTTTGTTGCTTTGATGACAGTAGCTGAGCAGGTACAAAATAAGTATTCTGACTTGACCCTTGAGAATTTTTTTTTTTATTTTATTTTATATTTTTATTGTAGAGCCCTTTTTCCAAGCCCTTTTTCTTTCGTTAAAATCTTTGACTTCTTTATTGATTCCAGTTGTAAGAGGGCTTGTCCAGCAAGACTTCTAGTGGTATCATCTCCAGATTGCTTGACAGCTTTCCATGGATGTTTTGAAGTCCTCGTTTAGTTAAAATATCTAGATATCTATAGTGAGATACCAGTGCTTTGTATTTTTATAAAGCTTGTATTTGCTGCCATCAAAAGAATTACACCACTGATTGCATTGTGAGTGGAAAGTTTTTATGAGCTTCTTGGAGGCTCTCAACCTTAGTTGCAATTAGATATTGCTAGTATATATGAGATTAACACTTAAAATGTGATTTCATTAAGTAACAAAGGAATAAAACAGGTGTATACAGTCTTCACTTAATTTTTTTAGTTTAAATTCAATTTAGTTTTTGCTAACGTTTCTTCTCTATTTATGTAATAATGCCCAAAGGTGAGGTCCTAATATACTGATCATTATACAAAGCACTTTTTACCCTTAATTTATAAATAATGTGTATTTAGGGCATGAAACCGTAAAAAGCAAGGATCACGCCTGCCGAAAATTTTGTCTTACTCCATATTTTAAAACACCATTACAGTCATCACCAAAATATTTTCATAAATAGTATTAGAGTGCTAAGGACCCAATGATCCAGTGGACGCTGGTATTTTATATTTTTCAGGAGCACAGTGGAGCTGAGCTGATCCTGCCAACTTCCTCTACGTTTTCTGGGACCATGAAAGAACTGGCAACCCTACCTTTTAACACTGACTTATTTTTAGCTCATTTCTGTAAACTATTCATCAGATCCCAAGATCAGAGAATAATCTGTAATAATTTGTAAGATACTTTTAAGAAGGAGCTAAAATGACTAGAATTTCAGGGACTGAGAATTTTGATTTGCTATTGTGCTTGCATCAGTTTCACAATTTTTTATTTATTTATTTTTTTTTTAAAATATTCAGATACTAGCAGGGGAGCATAACGACTCAAGTTTAAAAAATCAGTTATTTAACACATCTCCCTGTCAAAAGAATTGTTCACTTAAGGAAATCAATGTATTTTTCTGTACAAATAATGCCCTGAAATTGTAAATAAATATTGAAGTTATTTTATATTTTATGTATTTGGTGTTAATTTTTTTTAAATACCACAAATAAGTGCCATTTTAAATATCTTAACATTTGTAACTGTGATTTTGCTCACCTTGTTTTGTAAGGTGCATGCATTTGAATTTTTCACACTTTATCTGACATTTTTGTTTTCATTAGCTCTGATTTTGCACAACTGCATCTATAACCCATTCTTGCTTGACTAATGAGAACTTTTCATGTACCTTCAGTAGGAGCTACATTCTTATGCTTATGGCACTGCATTATTATTCTCTTGCACTGAGTACAAACTACAACATCAATCAAGACTACTTTAGCGTTGATGGTTTGGGATTTTACCAGGCAATGCTGGATACTGTTAAGACTAAAAGTTAAAAAAAAACAACAAAACCCACACAAGCAAAAATACACCCCCCCCCGCCCCCCCAGCAAAAAAACCCCAAACCAAACAAAAACTAAACCAAAAACACCTACATAAAATAATTTGTATTGGGTTTTTTTGAGATAATGACCCACTTGTGTGAATAAATAGGAGGAAGAACAGTAGTCTGTCTGCCCCACCCTCCTGCCCTCTCTTCAAGATCTTGACCTAATGAAACCAGACAGTGGGATGTTAATTTGAGAGCCTGGTTTTATGGAAGCCTAATAGTATAAATCAGGGGTGTCAACATCAGCCTCGCGGTTGCCTTCAAAGGGCTGAATGTAATTTTAGGACTGTATAAATCTAACTACTCCTACGTAGAGGTTCATGGTATTTTGTTGATGACTTCAAGAAATAAGTTGTAAGTCAGAGGAAATCAATTGTATATGAAAACTCACTTGAATGATATCTTGGACCTGTTCATTGGTCTTTGTTTCTAAGTTTTTGGACCATTTGTAGAGTCCTTAGACTCATCTGTTTAGGTCTCACACTAACTAAATGTTTTCTGTATAAGTAGCATGGAAAAACTCTTATACAAAGAGAGAAGTGATCATGCATTTGCTGATACTTTTGGTTTGGTTTCACAGAAGACATTAAGTAACGTGTAGTTTTAAGTCATAGCATGCTTTGTTTAGAATTTTGCACTTTTAGTAATGATTGATAATACACCTTTTTTCTTTACACTTATGCAACTTGCAGATATTTTTCCTGTAAGCAGCCCTAAATGCAGTCTCTCTCTTAGATGCAAGTGCATGTGCTCTCTGTCTTGCATGGTCTTTCACACACAGGGGTGCATGTACAGGATGGGATACAGTTTTGATTTAGAATTAGATGCATTGAGCAGTTATTTTCATATCTTTCATTTAATGAAGAAATCTTTACTGTTGTCACAGCTGATTTTATAAACTTAATCTTTTTTCTCAAATAATTAAATACATTTTCAAAATTAAACCCCAATAACATGCATTCACGTATTTAGCAATGATAAAGTCCAATGTAAATGCAAAATCTTAGTTTTACTTATTCCTTTATTTTCCTGTTTTTAAGTGATATTTGTACATAGAAAGAGATTATAACTCTTCAAATTCTCAGATTGTATTTTCTTATACATTTGCTTTATGTTCTTATTTAAAATATGTATACTTATTTTGTACTTATTTACAAAAGCATGAGTTAGGGTGTTTTCTTCATGTGTAATTTTGATCCCCATTAACTGACTTGTAGTACTCTGTAGAAATATTTCTAAATGTAGTTTTTAGTATTTATTCGAACCAGTTTGTTATTGGCTAATGCTTTCAGGATAATAATTTTTCTTGGCTATGAGGTTACAGTTCTTGCATCAGAGTTTCCATTCTGAAAATTAGCTTACAAAAACAAGATGATGAGGGACAAATCATACAATAAAAAGTAATATTTTGGTGAAAACCACATATCAAAACTATAGTCTGAACAGTATAGGTTCTGAAAAATAAGCTGTAGCAAATTCAGTCAAGCAATTAAATGATGGCAAAGCACAAAGCCCTCTTACTCTATGTGTAGTCTCAGATCACTTCAAAAGTTAGGTTAAAAGTTTTAATCATTTGGGATAGATGCTGTATGGTTATTTATAAAGTGAATGGAGTATAGGTACACAGCCGTTTGAAGAAGCTTGCTATAAAGGGAGTCCCATTGGAGATTTTCAGAAGCTGTTACACTTCTTAAAATAGAAAAAAAACATTTGTTTCGTTTATAGGCAGGCAATTAAATACAAAAGTATTTCTTGCAATTACTAATATTGTATTCTTAGTCTATTGTTGATTGCATGCAATAACTGCTACTGTTTTATTAGATGATTGATGGAAAACATAGAAACTCACAGCATAAAGGGAGTTATGGAATCTTCCTATAGCCAAGATCACACAGTGACGGTACAACTGCTACAGAAGAGGGAGAAAAACTGTAGGAGACTTCTGCAATTTCCAGATATCTTGAAAGAAGAGGAAAATATAGTACTGATGATTTTGTAGAGTAGCCTTCTGTTCGCTTACCACACACTGCCACTCTCTGTCCTTCTGAACCAATATATGTTTTTTGTGTAGATTCGCTAATGTTGCTTAAGAACTTGCCAAATACCAGCAGGAAACATGAGATTGAGGTATTTAAAGTCCCTACTTCACCTGCAGAGTTATTAGACAAGACTTGAACTTTTGAAATAGAACTAAAGTTTACAAGAGGTCAAAAATTGAGCAATAATTCATCATTGCTATTTCAGAAACTCATAAGTAGAAATTTTAAATAAACTCTGTGTTGATATTAAGGCTGCTTGGGCATTATAATAGAAAAATTGGAAGAAGGCCTTAGTTTTGGGAGATGAGCCAGTACTTTGATTCATTACTTTGCGATACTGTATGGCTCAGTTTTTCCTAGGAGTCTTCACTTTCACTTTAAAATCATCACTGTATGATCACTATTATACATATTTTCTATTGGTTCTGTACTGTAACGTGTAGACACCTTTTGCCTGTAACTATTGATAGTTTGACAGTTACATATATCTTTTCTTTCTATGATGGTTATTAAAAATCATGGTAATTTGATAAGCAGCAAGAGACAAGATCAATACATCAATGGTGAAATATTCCATAGATATAAATAAATCCAGGAAATTCAAAAGCTTAACTTCTGAGCCCAGTGCAGCATAATTTATACATTTCTTTACATGTAATTGAGGAAAACTTATAGCACTAAGATATTCTATATATGATTTCCATGTAAGGGATTCCATTTTTATTATTTATACTTGAGATTTAAATTAAATTTTATTGTGAGAAGATTTCCATATGTTTCACTGGAAATACTGAATAGATTGATTCTCATTTGGTATTCTGGAGTGGTGATGGGTCTGAAAGTGTCCTACCTTCTCTGGCTGACTCATCCTACTTTGATCAATTAAATCTTTGGTATGTTGAAGTTACACTTCACTTTGCTTTTGGCCAGTCATAACTACTGAGATTTTATTTAGACTTGATAGCAGTATGCTAATGGATCTCTGTTTAGAAGTTCTGTTATTAACTAGTGCAGTAAAGCCATGTTAAAATGTATTTTAATACTAAAGGTCTAATTAATACACACATTATATCTAATTTTGTGAAAACATACTTGATAACTTGAATGTCAGCATTTTTACCAAGGGAGATAATTCTGTCTTACCTTTCCATCTTTGGCCTTTTAGGGAAAATACTTGTTTTAGGTGCTTGAATCATCACATATTTTGAGCTAAATTACTTCCATGTCTGCTCTGATATTTACAGGGTTGGAACAACCTTATCTTAGTCACAGCAATACAATACAGAAGTGGTAGTCAGATAAACAGAACAAGAATATATAGGATTTATGATACTTAATTTTAAAGTTCTACATAGATTTTTCTAGGCTAAACCATCACACTTGATTCCCTTTGAATTATTGTGTACTAACTATAATACTTTTGTTCTCCACTCAGTAGTTGTTACTGTTGTCTTGGATCATGCTGCAGTCATATATCTTATATGAAAACGAGACTGGAATTACCACTTTAAGATTATTAAGTAGCCTAAATAAATTCCGCTTCAGAAGTTATTAGAGAAGTAATATACAATTAATATAAAATGAACTATTTTAGGTTTTTTAAACATTTTTTAGCTTTTCATGTTTGCTTTTTGTTTATTGTTACCTTAAGTGGTGACAAAACTTTTCCCTCTTGAGTTATTGTGTGCCTTTTGCTTAAGTCCACTAAGAAATAAAACCCACACAAACAGAAAAACCACCACCAAAACCCAAAGAAACAAAAAAAACAAAACAAAACTTTCCTGGACTTCTTTCCATCCAAATATGACTATAAGAAAATGGTCATCATGTGACAAGTCTGTTTTACTTCAAGTCTGTAATGTGTAGTTAGCAAGAATGAATTATGAGTGGCTTTTTTTACTGAGGCTTCATTTTGTCTGCCACACTTGGTCAACTGCTTGACAATTATTGAAAAAAATATTACTGAAGATACAAATAGCTTAAAACCATTTCAAAGAGATTGGATGTTAGGCCAGTGACATTGAATTTGACTTTCTATATTGTGTAAAGTTGGTGTGACACAAGGGTAACATGCTTATAGTTAGTGGTGTTTTTGAAAAGATATACTTCTGCATTTCATAATAAATAATTCATTGCTTACCTAGATTTAGTAAATTGCAGTAATGAGGATGATGGTTTTAAGTGTGTGAAATGCTATGGATTAGTGCATGGCATGACTTTAGAGGTGAAAGCAGGAGTCTTGAGAATTTTATATTTGCTCTTAACTACCTGAGTGTAAATGTTCTTGTTCTTCTAACTAGGATATGGATGTTCGTGAATGTGTCACTTGCACCACTAGTTTACATTTTATTTGTTAAAACTAGTGATTTTTTTTTTAACATAGTAGGTGTTTTCTCCAATTAAGCTTCATTATCTTGAGATAATAAAATGAATCTATTTTGTTGTGTCAGAACAACTACCGTGTTTATATTTCACACTGTGAAACATAAGGTGTGTGGGAACACTGGATGGCCAGGTAATAAATATTTAGCCAAATTTTCACAGCACAGTTAGCTTCTGAATGTCTTTAGAATGATCTGAATAAGAATGATTTCCAACCTCTTTTCATATGAATTTTGTGTTCCTATTGAACTATCAGTAGGTTTAATATAAAGCTCATTTGTAGTGTATGTTCATATATCTAGGGGTTTATATGTTACGTATTACATACCTCATTGAGGAAGGGTTTCAAGCATTATTTCAACTGTGTAAAACAGAAATTACATTAAAAATTACACTGCTTTTGATGAAGTCTCCCTAGCACTTGAATAAAGGTGTCTTGAAGCAACTGTGACTTTCATTCATCAGAAGTATGTTAACTAATACAATAGATGTGCCTTTAAAATCTTGTACAGTTAAAATTTAATGTTATTCTTGCCTCATGAATTAGTTCAACATTGAACAAATATGTTTTACAGATGTATTTTTCTGAGATTTTTAAAATTTTTGCTTTTGAAATTAAAGCAAGTTATTACTTCTTACAAATGGAAAAAAAAATCAAAAAGCCATGGTTTTATTTCCTGAATTAACTACTGTTGACAAGGTTGTCCTTCAGAGCATTGTAGTACAGTATTTAATTATCAACTTCAGTTTCTTTTAATAACCCCTGTAAGAAGATGGTAATTATCTTGCATATAATCATTGGCTGATACACTTAACAGCCCATCTATGATTCATTCTTTGCAATTACCCGCACTTTGTAGCCTTGAGACAAAAATGCCATGCTTTTCTTGACAATTAAGTATTGTTACTAGATGAAGGTATTCTGATTTTTCTTTTTCTACTTTGACAATGTCCTTCAATCTATATAGTTAAGAGTGGCATCTTCTAGGCTGTGTGTGCATTCAGTTTCAAATAACCAAGCGGTTATTTGGTACTTGAGCTTTTCCTTGGCTGTCCAAATTAATAGAAGCAGTTGGATGTTGCATATGAGTACCAAATTGTGATAACTGCAAAGTCATCTAAATGCCAGATAAACCTGTTAAGAATATATGACTACTTTTCAGTTTATAGAAAGTGCTTTAGACAACATTTAATAATATATAGTAATGAAGTCTTCAAAGCATTAATGGTATCAACTATTTCAACTTGAACTGCAGCAACATCAGTTCTTACCTACAACTGATAGACTAATGATAGTCCAAATTAATGATATTGTAGAATATTGAACTTGGCTTTAGTGGGCAGAGGTTGACAGTTTGTTAGTTCTGTGACTAATAGAAAATAATAGAGGAGCAAGAACTCTCCAAGCCTTCTGTTTTATTGTGATATAGATGCAGTAAAGTTATAGGACACCTTTACCTTTCCTTACTTATGTTCATAGTATACAATCATTAAAAGCTTAAACCACCCCACTTTAAATTTCAGTAAAATACCAGCATGCTTTTTATTTTAGTTTTGCAATATTTATAGCCTTTTAGTTCTAATTAGTTTTTCAGATATAACAATATGTATGAATTGTCAATGTATTAAAAAAGAATACTGCAATAACAAATGAAAATATAAATTTTTATAAAATTTTTTAGATCAACTAAAATGATGGCTTCTTGCCTGTTTAGAAATGTACAAGCATATGTAATAAATTTTGTATGCTTTCTAGTGGTGTATGCTTTCTTACTAATGAAATTTCTGAAGTGTACAAAACATATTTTAGCTCATCACGTTTCTGCCATCTTCCTGACATATTATCGTCATGTACTGTGTTGAAATTTTTCATTTATACTACTGTTAAGCTTGAGATAGTTGAAATTGTCTAAACGCTATTCTACTTTTGATAAAGCCCCCACATTCAGATTTTGTTAAAATCAATTTTTCAAAATTCATTTAACTCCTCCATCATTAAGGAAAGCTGAATGTCAGTCACCAGCAGCTGAAGTATTATAGCGGGATATGTCTTTAAAACTTTAAACAAGAAAGGTTAATATTCTTCCACTAATCTCCTCACCTTAACAGCACCCTCCAATCAGAAACTAACTAGATTAAGTGTTGTCAGGCATTGGAACAGGCTGCCCAGGGAAGTGGTGGAGTCACCATCTCTGGAGGTGTTTAAAAGACATGTAGTGGGAGGGAGTTCTATACAGTTTCTGATCTGTTTAGTAGTATATAGGTAGCCACCAGCTGTCACAAAAACAAAAAAAAATGGTGGTTCTAGCAGCAGAGGAAGAGTGTTTCACCAAGTCTTGATTTAGACAAAGATCTGCTTAGGAAGCTTTAAGGTTCTTACTGTTGAGACTCTGATAAGTATCTTTGATTTGGGGCTGAGCAGTATCTCTGTTTACTTTATAGTTGCATCTGCCTCAGTTACATTTGGGTTTATTTTCTGCATTGTGTACTTTCTCTCTCTGAAATATGTTACGGAGGACAGTCTTGTTCTATACCAAAGCCAGAGATGAAAGCTTTGTGGTCTAACAATGAATTGAGGTAATAAATATTGCAAAGTTCAGTCCTGTATAAGCATATGGTATGTAGTTTATGGATGCACATTAATTCTGGATTTTGTTATTGGAATAGCTTTTAAACTGAAATACAAGCTCTTCTTATGGTGAAAAGAAACTGTTGTATGATTGGCATGTTGTAGCACAACAAAAAAGCAACTTTTGTTTTAGTTTTAGTCTTCAACTGTCTCATTTGCCATTTAGAATGTATTGTTGTGGAGGAGAATAAGAGTGTCAGTGTTTACTTTACTCAAGATCTTCAATATATGATGTAGTGATAAAAGGCTTGAAAATACATAATTTCTAACTCAGTACAGAAGACTACAGTGCAATGTAATACTACATGGAAAATTGCTATTAGTATATCTTTAAAAGCATAGTTTTTGCAACAATATTATAAGTCTAGTTCTACAACGTGCAGTGCCTTGATGAGGATGTCTTGTAATATTAGGATGGTAAAATAAAACTGCCTTTTAAATAAATTGTTGTCTAGTCATAGAGTTTGTTTTCTAAGGCAGATTACAAATAAACATGCTGAGCAGGTGTTTGAACATTTAATTCTGCTGTACAAGCAGTACAGTACTGTACTTTCTGCTTTAAACTAAAGATGATAACTGAATTGTCTAATTTAGTCTTAGTTAATGGTACAATTTAGACAATGTAACTTTGTAATTAAACAAACTTAATTGTCTAACATAGACAATTTAGTTTAACAGGTTTACTGAAATGCGTTTCCAAAAGTACATGAAATTGCACACAAAAAGTAGGAGTTATTTGCAAATAAATGCTTTTGAATATTTTCCCACTTATCTACAGAACTTTAACTGACATTATTCACAAAGTGAAACATTTTCTATTCAGTCACAGTTTAGTTATGAAGAACTTAAGTGCTGCAGATAACTCCACAGTACTTTTTTCTCTTGTTCTGTTTTCTATTCACGTGTATGAGCAGCCACACTAAACAATTTGTAATGTATGTGGACATTTTCTTCTGTTTCAGTTGTAGTAGTTGAGAAACAGAAAGTACTGCACAGCTGTCCTTTATTACTGAAGTAGAAAGTGAACATGGGAAGAAAATCAGTGCAATTAAAACATGTTTGAAATATGTTTGTCTCCTTTATACTGAACTTTACTTGCTTTAAAAAAACACGAAGTGAATGCACTCGAACTGCCACTACTGCATGCGTGTGAATATTTGCATTCTATTCTTTACCAAATTTCAGTTCAGCAGTCTAACTGTCAAGGAGGAATGCCTTGGACATAAAGTCATTAATACAATACTGACGTTAAGGAATTCAGATGAAGTGTGGCTTCAGGAATACCAATATATAGACTCCCAGTTCTGTTTTGATAGGTTAATTAACCTAAGTTTGTGAGTTTGAGTATGGTCCTTGAGCATAGTTCTAAAAAAATACCAGTTACACACATCCTGCTACTTTGTTCCTTTCAAGCTTTTGATCTGATTCGTCATTCTGTTCTTCGTGACCAACTTATGTGTCTCATATTACTTATTTTTTTTCCAGGTGTACCAGATTCTTAGTGGAAATTCTAGAATTAAAAAAAAAAAAAGTTGTTAAATTGGAATCCTCAGTGCAGATATTGAGATATTGACTCTTTAGAGAGGTGGAACTTCAAGTGTGCTGCTGTGAAGGTGACCTTACGGAAAGCTTTCTGTTACTTATTTTGGTCAAAATCTTTTTTTCATGTTAAAAACCTGTCACCCTCCATTGCACCTGAATATCATATACTGGAGTAGAAACAACTCCAAAGTGTTTCTTAAAATGAAAATTTTAGGAGTGATATAATATAAAGGACAGTAGAGTGCATATTTTTTGCTGCTTTTCAAATTTTTCTCTTCATTTTAGATAAATATTGCCAAAGAGATAAACAGTCATCTGATTTAAAATACCTGATGCCAATTACAAAAACAAAAATATGTTCACTTCTGCAAAACCATCCTTAGTAAGGGAAAAGTAAATCAAATCATATCTCCTCTTTTAATTATTTTTATATTTCAGGTGTGGTGTGATATATCAGAAAATACTATTTCATGCTGTGAAAGAATATGATAAACTACAAGATACATAACTAATAGAACACATCTACTCTTTTGTATAACAACATAAATATGACAGCATACCAAAATAGTCAGAATGTAAAATCATTCTATGTGTATATATATATCTATTTTTATATATATTCCCTTTAAGATAAAAGGAATAAATTATTTAAATTTTTTAATAGAAGTTGTCTTCCAATAATCAGACCTTCAGTCTTTTGTAAAATTATGGACTGGATGTATAACCTTACAACCCTTACAAAGGAATTCTCTTTCTGCCTATGTCTAGAAGAGAGAGAAGCTTCAGGAAAAAAATTCAAAATAGTTGTATGACTTGCAATAAAACATATAAATTGGTTATTTTATGACATTCTAGATTACTCATTAGAGCAACAGGTGCAATTTCTCTGCAGAATTTTTTTTCCTGTTTTCTGTTAGATCACACTAATTTTCTTGGGAATAAATACCTGAGTACCCAAATGTTTTAATTCCTCTCTAACAAATGGAGTAGCTGTAGTATGGTGGTGTTTGTATTTGTTTAACTGCATATTTGCTTTACCGAAAGATTTACATTCTGGAGTTCTTTCACCTCAAATTTAGATATTTTTTGATACTGAAGAAAAAATTTGAGAAAAATTTTGCAACCCTGGATTTCTACTGTTTTTTTGAGCCTTTGTTATCAATTTTTTCTGAAACAACAATATTAAATCAGATCTGAAGTTTAAATACAATATTTTGATATTTTCTGAAAAGCAAAAATATTATTACTGAGTAGCCGTTTTTGACACAGTGCATCAATTCCATGCATTTAGTAAAATATTTGACACCGGATAGTCAGTGTTCCCTTACAAATTATAAACACTTAGATGTTTCGGATATATTTGAAGTTTAAATTATGGTATTTACAGAATAAGGAAGACAGTCCTGCAGTGTCAAAAAATTAAGCCAGGCAAGGTGACTAGATATTCATCTCCATCAACTCCATTAAGACACTTCAAATGAAAGATAAATCTGGGACCAGTACTATTCAATACATTCATCAATTACTTGGATGAGGGAATAGAGTGCACTGTCAGCAAGTTTGCTGATGACACCAAACTGGGAGGAGTGGCTGACATGCCACAAGGCTGTGCTGCCATCCAGTGAGACCTGGACAGGCCAGAGAGTTGGGCAGGCAAAAATGTAATGAAATATAACAAGGACAAGTGTAGAATCTTGCATCTGGGCAGGAACAACCCCGGGTTCCGGTGTAAGTTGGGGAATGACCTGTTGGAGAGCAGTGTATGGTAAAGGGACCTGGGTGCCCTGGCAGACAGCAGAATGGCCATGAGCCAGCACTGTGCCCTTGTGGCCAGGAAGGCCAATGGCATCCTGGGGTGTATTAGAAGGGGAGGGGTTAGTAAGTCGAGAGAGGTTCTTCTCTCCCTCTTCTCTGCCCTGGTGAGACCACATTTGGAACATTGTGTCCAGTTCTGGGCCCCTCAGTTCAAGAAGGACAGGGAACTGCTGGAGAGAGTCCAGCGCAGAGCAATGGAGGTGATTAAGGGAGTGGAGCATCTCCCTGATGAAGAAAGGCTGAGGGAGCTGGGTCTCTTTAGCTTGGAGAAGAGGAGACTGAGGACTGACCTCATTAATTTTTGTAAATATGTAAAAGATTGAGTTTCAAAAGGATAGAGCTAGGCTCTTCTCAGTGACAGCCAATGGCAGGACAAGGGACAATAGGTACAAACTGTAACACAAGAGATTCAACTTAAATATGAGAAGAAACTTCTTCTCAGTGAGGGTGACAGAACACTGGAACAGGCTGCCCAGGGGGGTTGTGGAGTCTCCTTCTCTGGAGACATTCAAAACCCACCTGGACACATTCCTGTGTAACCTCATCTAAGTGTTCCTGCTCCTGCAGGGGGATTGGACTAGGTGATTTTTCAAGGTCCCTTCCAATCTCTAGCATTCTGTGATACATTAAAAATATAAGGAATATTTTTAAAGCAATTTTCTGGAGAAGAAGTGTGGATATGAGTGGTTCTGCATTAAGCTTGAATATTGTATGTGTTCAGTGGGTTTACAGAACACCTAATATAAAGAGTGAAGCAATCTGTGGATCTCGTAATCATGTTAATTATTTTTAATTTTTTTATTGAATATAGAGTAGGTACTGGTAGTCATACTTTTTCTACCAAGTAAATATTTTTCTTCCCACAAAAAAAAAGGAAATGATCTTCTTCAGATTATTTGCTGAACTTGTAGAATGAATACATACGTATATAATATACACATTCACACAAAGCCTAAATTATCTTATATGTGCCATCATACATAGAAATAAACTGTGCATCCTAATTGAAACTTTTGAGTGCTTTTGTCTTAACTGTCAAAAACATAACTGTCCAAAAAGCTGCTGTTGGAACTAAAGAAATCCATAATCCATAGAACCTGATCTGTTATTTTAAATTCAGCAATCTACATGGTGTCATATAATTTTATCTTTTTTTTTTTAATGTATGAATTATTATGAGTTTTCTGAATATTTTCCTTGTCTCATTATTAGCTCAGTTTCTATTGCAGTTACAGGAGTAGCACTTTTGTATGGGTTAATGCTTGGACAGTTGCCATCTCTTGCAACGTTTTGAAATTTGAAGAAGCATCTGTTAAAGCTACTGATGGCATATTTGAGAAGATTTATAGAATCAGAAAACATACACATATATATGTACAAAAGTTTGTAACTCACTTTTGAAAAGGTCTTTTTTTCTGCTTTTTAATTCTGCTATTGTTTTCATGGGGACTAATTGGATTTGTTATGCTGTAAAACAGAACTTGTGCTTTGATTCACAAGTCTAGTTGGAACATAACTAGTACTGAGAGGAAAAAATCTTCATGTTAATATTCTATAGCTCTTAAATTGTTCCCCTTAAAGATGTAATTTTTCCTGTAGTAGTCATTATTATAAAGTGTTTTTATTCATTAACCAAAGACCTTAACTTCCAAACAAGAAAATGTCAGTCATTTACTTTTCCTGCAAATTGTATTAGAATTATTTTTAACAACCACTTTATTTTTTGTGCGTATGTGTTACAAATATAAACTAAAATCAAAGGTCTTACTTCCAAATCAGAAGTTCCAAAGCACATTGTTAACACCTTATTAGTATTCTCTAGGATAAGTGTAGTGTTTAATTGTTATGTAAGGCTCAAGATCACAGATACAAATATAAAAATTACTGTAATTTCTATTTCCCGGTTTTGTTGGGAATACTTTGTAGGGCTTCTGTTCTTAAAGGATCATCTTACGTTGTGGAATCTAATTTTACCTTTAATTCCTCCTATGACAGCTTGATTTACTCTTTTGTTTTAATTTATCTTAGTTTTCTTTAATACATTAATCTTCTATATGACTTTTGTAGTGGATGAACAAATCCAAGGCCCTTGATGATTTGTTTATCATCAAGTTCAAGAGTGCATTGGAAGTTAAAAAGTCTCCATTTCTCTTTAGCAAGAATATTATATGTATACCGGTTAAAAACAAAGGTGACATGTTTTATTCCAGAGAACTGAATAAAACATTAAGAGTTTTTCTGGTATTCCTCAGTTTTTAAATGAGCATATTAACATATTAGTCCATACATTCCTACAAGTCTTAGCTGTTTTAGACTTGAGAGAACTAATTGAAATCAGATATGCTTGTTAGAGAAGATACAGCATAAGTGAGCTTGTAGTCATTACATAGGCAAAAAAACCCCAAACCAACAAAGCAGATACTTCAATTTCAGAAATCTGCAGAGCAGTGACATGGCATTCCATTCAATTTTTTACCAGATATCACAGACTGGAAATGTGAGCTTTGGCTGATACTGCTGGGAAGGAGAGTGCGGCAGGCAGCTGTAATTCCCATCCTGTAAAGGTACTGATACTTAAAGTCTATGTAGTCCAATTGGTACACAAAAATACTAAAATGTTGAATTTCCACCTTAGATCTATTTTCAAAGTTCGTTTTCTGCCAACCATTCCTAGGTGTTCTGTGGATACGTTTACAATTTTTTGCTTTTTAGATGTCAGAAAGGGGAAGATACTTTGGAGTTCTTGCAGATTGCTTCCTGAAATACTTGCTTAAAATAAGCAGACAGCGCTGTGTGGAATGCAAGATTTTCTAGTACTTTCCTAGGGTTTGACTTGAACAACCAATTTCTGAAGTCAATGATATCCAGTAGATTTAAATTAGACCAAAATTTTATTCCATGTACTTGTAAGTTTGCTTGCTCCAAAATCAAGTTAACTCTCATTTTTCTGCCTCAGAAAATGTAGCTTAAACTTGAGTCTTATTTATTCTTAAAAAAAGATATCTTTCTAGTTTTACAGTGATTATTAACAGTGTGATGTTGCTGAAAGTTACTTCAGCAAAAGGTGAGCTGCAGACAGTTGTTCCAGTACATTCATTGACTGTATCTTGTAATAGTACTTCAGACAAACCTGATGCTACCAATTACAGTTATGGTTCTTACAGGAAAGAATCATAGCAAAAAAGGAAATTTATTTGTAAAATAAGATTTTTTTTTTTTTTTTGTATGCTCTTAAGGAATCATAAAGCCTAGAGAGTGACTGAACAAGACTCCATCTACTGTAAAACCCATTCCGTTTTATATGTTTTCAGGGAGTATGGAGTGGCACAGGAAGGAAATGGCATATCGCTGGAAAGTTGCTCTAATACAGCACAGGATTCTTGTGAGAAATTCCTTCTAATATTACATCACCCTGTTATGTTTTTCACAGTTTACAGTCTTAATTTCTTCATTTTTTATGCCACTTCTGTTCATATCATAACCACATTAAAATAAATTTAGCAGGTTAAGTAGTCATCAGTGTTAGTGCACATCCAATAGTGTGACAATTTAGTACTCATACTGCATTATGAGGGGACTTATGGATTTGGTAGTAAAATTATTTTTCATTTTTAATAACGTTTACTATTTTTTAACATTACATTTCACTGTCTTAACATGAGATTCAACAAATAAAAATAAGTCTCAGCTGCTTCCACTCCAATGAATGCTTCTGACAATAAGTAGCACTTTAGTAGAATTTATGATTGCTTATCAGACTTGGTAGCTTGAGTGAAAGTACTTTTCTTTTTCCTGTTCTGTGTCAAAGGAGAGTCTGAAAGATTTATTTTTTTTCCTTTTTATAGGTACTGACTTAAGGTCAGCAGTGACACTAACACACATTTTCAGATATAGTAAACTTCTGTAAACTATCCGCAGTGTGAAAAATGAAGATTAGGTTTTCATCATAGTTTTAGAAAAATACATATATATACGTAACAAGAATAATATATTTTAATTAAGGAATAGTTTTACACTGCTGTTTTTTTTCTTTACATAGTTGGTATTTGAAGGTGATTGATTAATTAAGATGAGCATGAAAAACTATGGCCGCCTTTGTAACCTTTTATTGAACTCTCTGCGGATTCATAAATATAATGTCAGGTGGAAGACATTAGTGTATTTTTTTTCTCCTATCTGCAGTCCCCAGAAATAAAGTGGTTTTCTATATGTTATTTTGTGTTTGACAAACTTAAACCTGTATTTTTTCCACATTTTTAAAGCATTTTGTACAAAGCCATCCTATAAACCTAATTGGGTACATGGTGTATACCAATATTGAGTTAAACCTCTCTTCCTTTTCTTTAAAACTGGATGAAACGCCTCTTTCTAACTCTCTCTGTTCTTCATCCTGAACCACACATGTATGCAACTTGTTCACACTCATTTCAGTTACTGGATGTGGCTCTTCAACTACAAGAAACTGATCCATTTGTGACTTTGTCTTCAAATATCTCATATTACTTAGCAGATTGTATGCCATCATCTCATTTCACTCTATGTGCCAGATATTTGCTTCCTAAAATTCTTTATTTACTTGACATATCTTACACACAGATTTGGTCAGGATTGTGGGGGTTTTCTTTATTTCTTGTGATGACTCATCTCTCTAGTTTTCCTGTCCCCGATTCCTAGGACATCTTGTCTTGACTGTGCTCATCTTCTTATAGATACTTTACTTGGAACTTTATTAAAGAATTGGAAAACTGATCTCATTTCCTTCATAGACACTTCCTTTTCACCCATTTGCAGTTACTGCAGATAACCTACTCTTTCAAGACCGTAGTTTGTGTGTCAAATTGCATAGCCAATCTATGAAATTTCAGATTGCATGTGTCTAAACTTCACTGTTTGTCTGTAAAAACCTTCAAATGCTTGTTCTTCTTTACAGGTCACCAGAGCCTTATCTAAGTCCTTCTGTTTCTTCAAAAAGCTACTTCCAAAGTCATTTGGCTAAGCTCTTTCTCTGATCACACCACTTCAGTTTCAGTGCTTTCCAATATATATCATGTCAAACGTAAAATGTTGTTCCTGCTAATCAGTTTTCTATACTTTATTTTCCTGTAAAGAATTTAACCTTGTTGGAGTCAACAGGCTTTGTTAATAACTATAATTGCCCCAAACTATGTGTGATACCTTGCATGAAGAAAGCTATTCTCAAAACCATTTGAGCTTTTATATTATTTTCCAAACCTATTTGTGAGTTACGAGTTCATGACACCTTCCCTTTCCTGTTGAAGTGTAGGCACTGACTTTTGCTCTAAACACTGATACTTTTCTCCTACTGCTTTAAACAACTTGTTCCACCTCTTTTCTGCTAGAGTATAGGTCAACATATGTCTGTTAGTATCTGCTGCCAGGAAGTTCAGTTGTGAGGAAAGTGAAAGGGAAGAGGAAAGAAACTCGATATGAATATGAACAGCTAATTATAAAATAAATACTAAGATAGAATGAACTTCTTAAACTCATTAGTAAAACTGGAGGATGAAATTATCAATGAAAAGAGATTTTTATTTTTTTTTTTTCATTTGGTGAATCTTTGTCCCATTGCTCTGTGTAGAAGATTCAATAATAAGGATTACTTGGTATATGTACTTTAAACATCATTACATTGTGGTTATGTAATAGAACGTTTAAGTACACAGAAAACACATGATATTTTGTCTTTCTTTTCTGAGGTATTACTGATCACGCACAACAAGTATGCTACTCTTCTGAAAACTATGTTTCGTGGACTTCTGTTGAGTTTTGTGCATTAATAACTGCCATGAAATTAAGTTGGGAAAATGGGTGTTCACACAATACCAGATACTCTTCTCTATAGCATATGAAAATTCTTATGTTCAAACATTTTAGTTTTACATTTAGTGTAATAGTGATGTTAAGAATGAAGGTATTTTTTACCTTTGTAAGTAAAATACTTCACGTTTAATGCAGAAATATGTCTATATCTGAATATCAGGGTAGACAAAGGGTTTTTCTTTTATATTTTCATACATTACAATTAGATCATAGAATATATATTTCTTACAAATGTACAGACTTTGAGTTTTCATAGTACTGAAGAAGTCTGTCAATATGCAGTAACCACTTTTTCCTTCTGCTATGTGGTTTATAATTGTTATTTTATGCTGATTTAATGTCTTCCTTGAGAATACTTTCAAGGACATCTTTGATTAGATTGATCAGACTTAATGAATATGTATATATATTGGACTAAATTGTAGGATGCATTTAAAAATAAACTGTCCTGTGTGCTTCATATTATAGTAAATCACAGTGAAAGAATAGGGCCATCCATTCTGAATGTGAGATTAAGTAACTAACTTAACTCTAAAAATATTGTAAAAATAAACCCTCTAATTCAGAAATTGTCATTCATTCTGAAGTTAAATTAACCTATGTCTCACTTACAGAAATATACTTTTTTTCTTGCCTTTTCTTCTTTCAATGCCAGTTAAAAGTTGAAAGCTCTGTATGGTTAAAAGATAAACTTCATGATGAAACAGCTCTGGACATTAGGGGACACATGTTTTTAATATAAGTTAAATAAAATGTGTCTATGTCTGCTCTGTTGACAGGTTGCTTGTTGAAATACTATTTAGAGTTCTGTTTGAAAGTAGGGGAAGGTACGCATGGAAATATCTCAGGAGGAACAGTCTGTTTTTAGACAGTACTTTAGTAACCTAAGAACTTTTCTAAGTCTGTCTGGTATGGTGCGGTGTAAGATGCTAATCATATGTGTTTAAGTGACAATCATTTTAGTTTAACTGAAAGAGCTCCTCTTCCTTTCTAATGCCTTTTTTCATCCCACTTCAAAATATTTGAAGTACTATTGAGCACTATACTGACAGATGGCATTGTGAAATGACTTTATCAGATTTCCATAGAGGCTCTGTTTTTTCAAGTTTTCTTTCTACCTGTCATTGCTGAAAACCAAGTATGACTTTAATAACTCAGTCTTCTTTTGTTTGTTTTTTGTTTTTTGTTTGTTTTTTTTTGTTTGTTTTTTTGTTTTTGTTTTGTTTGTTTTGTTTTTTGTTTTTTTTTTTCCAAAACCTTCCAAAATAAGGTTCATTACACAAAGTATGGACTAATTAATTATAAAGAATACATTGTTTAGCAAATACTGCTCTGAACAATATTTCTGAAGCCTTTCAATAAGGCTTGTTCTGTAGGAATTTTAATGGCAGTGAAAATGTTTGCTTAAATTCTTAATTAGCTAAGGTAAACAACACATTAGAACCATAAAGCATGAACCAACGGGACCCAAAGATACATACATGAGTGTGTGTGAGAAAGAGAAAATTAATGGGAAAATAAGTATGTTGACGAAATAAAAATGCTTCTGGAGGAGTTGGCAACATCAGGTTTATTGTTTTCACCAAAGAATTTCAACCTAAAATAAACTCACTGATGATAAATATACAACAATATAAATCAGACTGGTTTTTATCATTATGTAACACTATATAGATTTTTTTTAAAGAAAGATGATGAAATTTGATAAGAAAAGTCTCATAACCTATTAGACATAGCAAATGTGGAATCGTGCATCTATTAACTTTCTACAAAGTACTGTAAACTATATCAAAGATACATTTTAATTCAGAATTCTACTAGGAATTGCTGTCTTTCATCATTTCCACGCAAAGTTATAGCAAGCGTTCTTAACTTTAAAAGGGAGCTGTTGCTTTAGAATGTAATAGATTTGAAAATTTTTTTTTTTGTTGGTTTGTTTTTTTGTTTGTTTTTTTTTTTTTTTTTTTACTTTGGTAAGTTAGTAGGTGTATGTATAAAAGAATATTTAAATGTTGTTATCAGCAGTGCTTTTACACAACTTAATTTTTTTTATGCTGTTCAGATATCTCTTCAAAGTCAGTGTACTTGATGTCAACATTATTGAAAAATTATTTCTAAGTATGTTTAAATTACTTTTACTTATGAACATACATCTATTGTAACTGTTTTCCAGAACATTGCTTTTACATTCATATGTTTAACTTCATAGTCATTGAACTGGATATTTAATACATTTAAAAGCCTCTGTACACATTTGCTTTTAGTTAACTTGAAAGAGTTATAGCATATTGTGTTTTGTGTACTTGCATTTTGTATGACTATACTTATGTCAGCCTGTTTGCTTAATACTGCCTTTATTCATTTTCGTTATATTTTTAAATATAATAACATAGGTTGAACTTATGTCAAGTGCAGGGTAGCTTCTTGATAGTCAAAATTCCTGCTAGACAAAAGAAAGAACTATACTGGCTATACTGTGTGAGTGGAAAAGCACTTGTGTTCTCCGTATGCATCCTTTACATTCTCTTCTGTTACAGAGATATATCTTGATTCCTCAATTCTATCTTCTTGTGTAATGACTTGGAAGACATAATGTCTGTCCTGATCAATTTTGCAATTACCTTGTACTGATTAGTGAAATGTAATGTTCTGAATAACTATCCCTTAAATTAAATGTCATATATTGAGTTATGGTTTTAACACAAAGTCTGACAATGTGTAAAATACAAATGTTATTTCAATAATAGTTTACTTAGGCTACATAATGATTACTGCTTTCCGAAGCCATAGATGAGGAGAAACCTCCATGTTCAAGAAGGGCAATACCTTGTGTTGAATTTGAATGTCTGTATTGTGTATGTGTTAATGACACTGAACACCTATGCAGTTTTTGTTCTAATGAAATCTGTGATTTAAGCCTTCTGCATTACAAAGAGGTTTTTGCAGATTTTCATCTTTAGAAATACAATAATAAATTACTAACTTTTGGTTTTCTCTTTGACTATTTACACTGAGCCAATAATTTTATTAATATCATCCAAACTTTCATTCTTCATTGTGTGAAATCATGGTCGGTTCAGAGTCCATTATTTTTGTGTGTGAAGTTAGGATTCTTTTTTCCATTTGTTTATCACATTTGTGTATGTAGAATGGCATTTTCCATCCTTTTACACAGTTACTTAGTCCTGAGACCGTTCTGTGGTTCTTCACTGTGTCACATGTCCTTATTGCCTAAAAATCATCATCAAAATAACAGAATGCTCAGCACTGTGTCTGCTCCCATTTTCCAGATCCTTCGTTGCATATCCCTATGTAAATTATCTCCGTTGTGAAAATGGATAGTTTAGTCTTTCCCTCTTTCCTTTTGATAATTATTTTTTCCATGTAAGGACATTTCTTCTAAGTCTGTAGCAGTTTTGTTTCCTAATAAGCTTTTGGAAAGAACATTGCTGCTTCCTTTCTAAATGGTTTTCAATAAAGGCTCTCTTTGCTCTTATAATTAAAAAATAACCTTTCACAATCTCCTTCATATAACTTGTTCAGAATATTTTCTTTAATCTACCATTTCATCATTGAATCTTCAAATTTTAATTTAGTAGCTTATTAGAAAATAATTTGGAATATGTATTCAGAATGTTATACTATATTCTTCATATCATTTACATTGCGGTACAATTTTGTTGTCTTCTGATCTGTGACCAGTGCATTACTACTAAAAGTCCATAGTCAGAAACAGTATATTCAGCCATATCTTACCTTGTTAACAGGGCAGTGTAGATGCTGTTCAAATCTAACACATTTTCCTCATAGTCTACACAGTAATCTTGCAGTCTTTCCTAGAATCATTCTTATAAATATTGTATTTCTTTTTATGGCCTCATCTTTCCTGGTAATTCTCCTGATTATAAATACTACAAAATCTACCTAATGGGCAATAGAGAAAACATAGTACTGTATAATATCAAACTAAACTTAGATTAAAAAAGTTAACTTTTCCATGTCAATACTACAGGAAAGAACAGAAATGTTCCTAGATTATATCACAAAGCTCCCAAAATAAAAGTTTTCATATACTCTCTTTATATTAACCATTATAGCTGGTGTAATGACAATTTAAAATACTTTTTTTTTTTTTTTTTTTTTGATCCAGCAAGACATTTATTAGTTTACTCTTTAATGTAAATGATTTTTTTGTTGTTTTGATTTGGGCTTTTTTTGGTTGGTTGGGGTTTTTTTCTCCTTTTTAATGTTGTACAATGTATTTTTTAAGATAAGACAATCATAAAACTCATTTGGCTTAGAATTCTAATTTTTATAGCTCTTTATTATGTTCCTGTATCTGTAGTTTTTTGAAACTCTGCATCTAGACTTTTTTTTAGTATTAAGTGTTTGATCTTTAATTTTTGTAGTATTTTCTATACAAGATGGAATTGCCAAAATTAAGCTTAGTATTTAGGCAATAGGATATAGTTTAGAATATTCTGCTTTTCCTAACATACACCTGCCATACCAATGTTTCTTTAAACTGTATCTTCACATTGAGGAAGTATTTCATTGACACTGACAACCGGTTTTGTTGTCAGAAAAGTTACAGTTTATTTACGATTGGTAATTGCCTTAAAAGTAGTTCAGATTCCATACATTACCTTGCACTTTTTTTACACTAAGTTTTATCTTTTTCATCGAATTAAATACCTTTGTATTAATACATATGTTCTTCTTTACAGTGCTTATCTAAAAGGACTGGGAGATGTCAAAACATTGAAAATTATTCTTGGATAATTTTCAACACTATATTTGCACAAGTAAAAAGGGACGATCGATAGCCTGAATTACTACTGATAATCAGTGTCACTTTCACAGATGACCTTTGTATCCAGATACTGAGAAAAATTTTTGAGCTGTAGATGAGGGAGAGGTTGTACCAAAATATGGCAAGAAAGAGTGCTGCAGTAAATTAAATTTCCATTAGAAAATGTGGGGATGATGACTAAACAAAAGCTAAATCCATGCAAGGAAAAAATTAAAAACAAAGTGTAAAGAAAACTGTGGAAGAGAATCATAGAGCAATTTGGTTTGCGAGCAATATCAGAAGATATCTATTCCAAATTCCTTCTTCAGGCAGAGACAGCTGTGCTGGAAAGCCAGATTGCTAAAAATTACAGAATCACATGTATACTCAAGATGCATTTCTGTGAAGGAAGTTGCATTGCAGCTTGTTGAAAGAAAGTGGTGGAAAATTGTAAACATAGAAGAGAATACAGGGAAATTCAGAAACTTGTCAGTTTTAATAGAATTTGTATATCCTGTCCAGCCCATTTAGACAGATACTTGACAATGTGCCTTGAATTTCTTGCTCTAGTATTTCTTGTCAGTTCAGACAAGTTCTTAGATCTTTGCAAGTTGGCACTTGTTTGTTGCCATATTAGGCAACACTGGTGAACTAGGTTGAAACTGTTTTTCCTGGGTGTAAAAACTGAGTGAATTCTGAGTCATGTTAATAATAGCTGTAGCTGGACAGTGTTGGTTTTTTAGTGTGTGTAAGCGTAGAAAAAATAGACCTAAAAAAATGCGATTATTTTAATGCTGGCACCATAACTTAATCTCAAAATCACTGCTATTATTAATATTTCTAATCCTTCATCCAAGTCTGAGTTTGTGGATTTGTTTGGATCTTGTTCCTTCTGTGTACATTTAATTCTCGGTGGTATCCACATGCAGAAAAATGTTAATGCTTTTACTTTTTCTTATCTAAAAATATTTGTCTTTTGGATATTAATATTCTATAGAGAAACCATCTCTTATGTTTTTACAGCACATGACATGGTGGTTTCTCTTCTAACTAGAGCTTCTGGTTCTGAAAACGAGTAATAATTAACCAGAATTAGTGACTAGAATTGGTGTAAGAAAAGGTGTTACCATAATGGTAGGAGGCAGTATGTTAATGTATTGGAAGAAATGTGCTTGAGTGTTTTATGCAGAGCTGCCTCACTAATCATAGTTGTATGAATCATGAAAATTATAATTGCTTTCTGGGAAGCGATGAGGTATCTACAACTTTCATTTAGAAGTTTTAGTCTTATTTTTTTCTTATTTTGATGCTTAACAGAACTATTTGATTTTTACTGTAAGTTTTGTGTTGCTGCACATTTTTCTTGACAAAGTCATTGCATCTTCTAGTATCTGTCCAGCTACAGCAGATGACCTCTGTTTTGTTCATCTCAACAAAGAATGCCTATTTCGTTTATTAAAGCCAAAGGATGTGTTCAGCCTTTAGAAGTAAATAGAAACAAATACCAATTGTATTACAGAAATATTGGAATCCTAACAGCAAAGAGAAAAGTAATGAATAGGAACATAATGGTGATAGTTTAAAAGCCTTTTTGGAAACAAAGGAAAGGTTTTGAATGCCTTCAAATTCATTATGAGATAGGATTATTTTTAATTTTTGAATAGCGTGGCTTTCAGAAGTCTTAAGTTTCTCACCAGATGTCTTTCCAACAGTGGGAAAGGAAACCCATAATCCTAAGACCTAAGACTCAATGGCAGTGACTGTGGACAAGTTATTACGAATATATGGAATACCCATTTAAAGACCTAAAGGAAACAATGGTGCTTAGTGTACCAGGGGTTCTGAAATGTAAGGAATTGCCATTTGTGTTCTGGAATAGTAGTAGTAAACCCTAGTGAAAGGTCCTGAGATAAGAGTTAAAATAGTCAAGGCCACAGAACAGTAAGATGATTGCTGTATGTATTATTTTATAAAGGCAGAACCTGAATATGTGAACCCCCCAAAGAAATGGATATGAATAAAAATAGCACCGAGAATCTCAGCATCACAGTGAACCACAAAAAAGAAGGAAGTGGGGGAGGGGAGCAAAAGTTGAATCTCTGGTTGTGTCTGTCTGCAAGGTCAAGCATGCCTGAGTGTGTCCTTGGGCACTGAAGCGTGTGTGGCTCTGCTACTGAACTGGTAGTTTTTCCTGCTGCAGAGCATTCTGTTCCATCATCAACTGCCCCTGAACAATTTATGGTGTGGCTCAGCTGTCAGGACATCGCAAGGACTTTATCCAGTAGCCAATTTGAATGTGACATCTTGTTTTGGTAACTGAGAACCTCTAATGAGCACCCAGGGAAGGCTGGTCCTTGCTGGATGATCTTGATGACCAAGAGTAGTTCACGAGCTGAGGCTATTGCCTTCATATTTACAAATTCTGTCAAACAGAAATTCTTTTACCTGTCAGTTCTGAAGAGGGAATAAGTCGAGTACATATGTAGTTAAATATGTCCTTATTCTGTATTCTGGAAAAGATTTTTCTCCTTAACTCATGCAGCTGTTTCCATCCAAATTTGTAGGCATCTTCATGCTGATGCTGTCAGAGCCACAGAGAGGTTTTTTGGTGGAGGTTCCACCCTCTTTTTTTTTTGTTTTGGAGGAGCATGTCAGATGTCCGTCATGGTGCTGAACAAGTCCATGATAGATTTAGGGACTTTATTGTTCCAGATTTCATAAACATTTGTATGGTTTGGTTCTTACTGTCATAAGCAGCTATGAAAGGTGCTATAGAAAGTGAGTTGAGCCAGCTAGACTTAAGGAACATTGGAGAGTCTTAATTTTAATGAGTCTTCCTCTTCTTAGGCTATATTCATGACATACCACTTTCTTGGACATTATATTGTGGTGTTTGATACTTCAGGTTTTAATCTAATTTTCTGCAAGTGATATTGATAGCTATTATGAGGTATTTTATTGGAATTTTATTGGAATTTTGGAATATAGATTGACCATGATGAGATACACTGCCTGAGTGTTCTTCCCCATGTTACCTTTTAATTGTGTCTGTGAATGTGACATACTAAGAATTTCTGAAATATGTATGATCTGAGTTAGGAAAAATGATTCTTATTCTTTTTCACCTGATATATTAGATGGTTTTCAGTATTTTCTGTATTTGTGTTAGGAGCTGAATTGTGGATCTAATCTAATACTGTATCTCTCTGGTATAATTCTGTCTAGAGACAGAATGTAGATAAAATTATGTTTCTTTATCATTGAAGGAATCAAAATACTGGAAACAACTTCTTTGTGTGCAGTTCCATTCTTCTGCTGCCCCTCTCCCCGGCTAGTATGGCAGTAAAAAAATGTCTGTTCTTAACTGTTCTCAAAGTAAGTCTAGTATGTCCTTCACTCAGAAGTATAAATATAAGTAAATTGTAATGTTTAACTTCCAGGCTATTAAGGAAGTACTCTGATTATGAAACAGTGAAGTTTTGTCTCTGCTAATATTTATTTTCATTTTTGTTTTACTAAACAAAGGAGTGTTGAAGTGTTCTTTGTTAAAACCAGTAGCTCAAGAGGCTGGAGGTATTAAAGTCTATGGTATGAAAATTCTTTCTGACCCTCTCTTAGTTCCACCTGTTTGTTCTAATGGAGTCCAAATAATAATGTTTATGAGAGCCCATCACAAACTGAAGGACAATTTTTGTAAATTGAAGTTGCACTATCGTATATCTTTTTCTACAGTGGAATTATTCTAGGTTTGTTTATTATCTTCTGCTTATTTTAGTCAGAACACCTTTCCCATTGCCAACCTGAAATGTTTTTTCCACCATCTGTATGTCTTAGGAGTGTATCCGTTCATGTCTGGTACCTTTGGACTCTGAGGAGTAAGGTGTTTACTACAATTTCTGTGAGCACTTGTTGCTTAGAAATCTGTTGGTTCACTTTCAGAGGAACTTGCAGCATTAATTTGCATAGCTAAAGTCTCATTTTGGGGTTTTCACCCTGCTACATAGGATTGTTTTCAAGGTTTATGCTTCAAGTAACACTTACTAAAGCACTTTTGAAAATTAAAAAAAAAAATCTTACTTCATCAGAGTAAGTTTTGTAATTAGGCAAAATGAAGTTTGTCCTCTTTCTAATTGTATTGGTGTTGCATAGAAAATACCTTTTAATGCCTTTCAGAAGCTTCAATTCAAGTAATTTGAATATTTTTTCATGCCCACCCAGACATGAAAACTGATAGCAGCACTACCTGTTCTGTTGTCATTCATTACTGTTTCTCTAAAGACAAAAAGAATGAGACACACTCCTTTCAGTCTGTCCAGTGCTCCTTTGTTGAAAAGAACTTGAAGAAATCTTTCCTTTGTCAGAACAAATAGCGGGTATGCTGATGTCAGCTATGTCTTCTGTATTTCTAACATTTTAAAAGTCAGATGAAACAAGATGTAGAATGTCTTTGATCTGCTGGTCCTTTAAGAGGAAATTCAAGTCATTCACTACACTAGTGGTGACAGCTTCTGAATTTCTCAGTACATGTCATACTGTAATATCTGTAATCTAGATACTGATTTCTAGTCTCAATAACATTAAGCTTATTTGTGACAGTGAAATCATTGTGCTTCATTTTTCCCCAATGACTTGTCAAGTCGTTCATGAGATTCTGAAGGTGAAGAATCATTAGAGCATGTAATCTGTTGTAAACACAAGTCTCTCCAATACTAAAAATAATATAGATGTAATTTAAAGCTATACTAAATATATCACTGCTAACAGGAGTTCCTTTGCGACATTGAATAATTTCTGTCTAGATAACTTGTATTTATTTATTTTTTTTTATAAAAAAAGGATAGGTTCATTTTAGTTTTGGTGTCATTATGGCTTCTAAAGTGTGTTTAGGGCAAAAGAGGTTTGTCAGGACCGAAGAATAAAAAGCTGCCACAACATTCTTCAGTTCTATAAAAATATTAGATAATAATCTGCTCAAAATTGAAATGCTTTTTCATTCATGCCTAATCCTTGCTTCGTTTTGAATACTGTGATTCCCTACATACAAACCTTTCACAGTATCCTATAAGATGTAATATATGTGCTGCTAAAATAGTTTTATGTAGTCTCATTTTTGTTTCTTTTTTTTTTTGTCTGTAGAAATTTCTCTGATGATAAACCCATATAATAAGAATACTGAATGACAGATGCTGTAAAAGGGAATTCAATTACATGGAATTGGGAATTAAGACGTTTTATGTTTGTTTTAGCCTGAAACCTAAATGTTGATCTGGACTTCTTTTTCTTTTAATCTTCAGTGGCATATGAACACAGAATCATAGAATAGTTTGGGTTGGAAGGGACCTTCAAAAGTCACCTGGTCCAAACCCCCTGTAATGAGCAGGGACATCTTCAACTAGATCAGGTTGCTCAGAGCCTCCTCCAGCCCGGCCTTGAATGTTTCCAGGGATGGGCATCTACCACCTCTCTGGGCAACCTGTTCAAGTGTTCTACCACCCTCATAAAAAACTTCTTCTTTATGTCTACCCTGAATCTCCTCTCTTCTAGTTTAAAACCATTAGCTCTTGTCCTGTCATAACACATCCTTCTAAAAAGTCTGTCCCATTCTTTCTTATAGACTCTTTTTAAGTACTGAAAGGCTGCAATAAGGTCTCCTCAGAGCCTTCTCTTCTGCAGGCTAAACAACCCCATCTCTTTCAACCTGTCCTCACAGAAGAGTTGTTCCATCTCTCTGATCATCTTGGTGGCCTCCTCTGGACCTTCTCCAACAGGTCCATGTCTTTCCTGTTCTGAGGGCTCCAGAGCTGGATGCAGGACTCCAGGTGGCATCTCACCAGAGCAGAGGAGCAGAATCACTTCCCTCAACCACCTGGCCACTCTACTTTTGATAGAGCCAAGAAAACATTGGCCTTCTGGGCTGCAAGTGCACATTGCCAGCTCATGTCTAATCTTTCATCCACCAGTACCCCACAAGTCCTTCTCTGCATGGCTGCTCTCAATCACTTCGTCCCCCAGCCTGTATTGGTACCGAGGGTTACCCCAGCACAGGTGCAGGACCTTGCAGTTGGCCTTGTTGAACCTTATGAGGTTCACATGGGCCTACTTCTCAAGCTTGTCCAGGTCCCTCTGGATAGCATCCCATCCCTCAGGTGTGTCAAGCATACCACTCAGCTTGGTGTCATCTGCAAACCTTGCTGGGGGTGCATTTGATCCCAATATCTGTCTCATTGATTAAGATATTAAACAGTAGTGGTCCCAGTACAGATCCCTGAGGGACACCACATGTCACCAGTGTCCATCCAGATATTATGCCATTGACCTCTACTCTCTGGGTACATCCCAGAGAGATATTGCCTTCACTCACTTCCTATACTCATCTTCTCCCTTTATAATTAAGAAACTAAAGCACTAAACTATCTATCTTTTGAATGTAATTTTTATGCTTAGTGATGTGTGAGGAAATCTAGAAAAGTATAAAGAAAATCTAAAAAACTGCCACTGACAATTTTTTTTTTATATAGTTTGATTTTTTTATTGCTGAGGTAGTTGTCTCTATGCAAAGCCCCAGTGAAACCAGGGCTCTTGAGTTTTTCACGTGTCAGCAATTAGTAAAAGTGGGCTTATAGAGCTGGTGTTTAAAGTAAGCTACTACTGTCATTTAAGGGAGTTTAGTTTGATGTGTCACCTCAAAAGTAAGCACAGACCTTTAATTTTAGTGAGAGCTGAAGTATTATGCACACCTTTTAACTAGAACATTGGCTGCTTGTTTATGGTTGCTTTTTCTTTGCCATAGGAAAGATAACATTCCTCTGTGGTTCATAATGAATTTTTTGTGAGTGAGAAACTATTATTTCCAATGGATGATGATGTTTCCTATTAAAAAAAAAATCAGTCTGAAAACAAATTCTGTAGTGAAAACCACTGAATTTTACTTTAGGGACACTAGTCAGAGTCATAATATTAAAACAGTTTGTCTATATTGCTGTAAGATTGCAGTATTGAGTTGTCTTTTTAATGGATATATTGTCAGCATTGTTGCAGATAACTGCTGAAAGTTAATTATGTGTATTTCATTCTGTTTCCTTAACACTGTATTTCATACCTTGTAACAGAGCAGAGTAGGTTCTTGCACAGTTTGAATTCTGCCACTCAGGACAGACTGACCTTAGCATTCTACCTGTCTGCTTTTCTGTTTTCCTGGCTACAGTACATGTTAGTGATTATTTGGGAGGATAGTCTTATCCAAGAGAATACAAAGAAGAATTTTCTCTAAAACATCTGTATATTTGATAATGGTTTACATTCAGATATCACAGTTGACATTATGTTTTCAGAAAGATAAATTAAATAATAAAAGAACTGTCTTAAGACTTTAAAAAACCTAGAGAAATTCTTTCAGTAGAATTTTTCTCCAAGTTCCATGTTTACTTACTTTTCCAGCATAATCTTGTTGTAAAAACAGAATCATCTCTTCTTTGATTATAAAATTAAATGTATTTTTCTGTGTTGAAGATAGTGAGGCTGACAATTAGCTTGAAAGATAAAACAACAGAGACTCATGTTTTCCATTGTAACTACTGTCTGCCAAAAGAAGACTTATTTTTCTACGGTTTTGATTATATTCTTAAAAATAATTTTTGGAAATTCAGTGTGCCCACAGCTTTTAGAAGAACTTCAGCTAGAATATATTGTTTGAATTTATAGAAAGCAAACTAAAGTGGCTTTTACATACAGTTATTTAATATGATGTTTTATGAAACAATATTAAATGTTTTTAGATCTATGTTTGTAGCTTTCTTAAAAGATCAAAGCACTTGTCATATGCCAAAATCTGTTAAACTTTGTTTTTGTTTTGGGTATAAAATAAAACTCTCTAGAGTGTGGTTTGACCTAAGTCTAATATATTGCTTTACTTGGCCCTGTATCAGGACGGTTGTGGTTTTCCATTTCTGTTTTCAGTAGAGTCTTCATGTGTTTTGATTTCAAATCCTTGCATAGCAGCTGCTCTTTATTGGGGTAGTAAAACTTGCTCTGGTAGGTCTTTACTATAACATTGAGATACTAAGCTTTTTACTTTTTTTATTATTTTGTTCAAATTAAACTGAGATTTTTCTGTGCGTGCCAAATGATGCATTTGTGTATTATAATTTAGAATTTAAGTTTAGATGTTATAGTAGCTTATTTTTTAGCAAAAAGGTTTTCCAGTATAGGAAGATTCTGTAATTAGAACCATGGTCAAAGTTTCATACAGATAGATCTTTATTGATGACCCAGTGTATGATGAAAGAAAGACTGCACTACTTTTTTTGTGTTTTATATAAATTTAAACCCTGCCTATTGATGAAGGACTTTCATTTATACTCAGCTTTAAAATGTGTGATCATTATCTGATTTCAGTTTTTCGCTTGATCTCATTGATACCTTATTTAAATAGTGGTTGTAAATGTTTTTTCCTCCTCCCAAAACTGGCAGACCTTGTATTATGAAAAAGCTATTTACCCTAAAAAAATAATTTTAAAAAGTGCTAAGCTTTTATTCATATGTGCGTGTGTTTGTCTGTGTATGCATATATGTCTGTGCAAATGAGGGGGTCTGTAATAAGTATGATCATTCAAAATTCAGGATCTCATGTGGCAGGAACAGGATAGCAAGCAGAATTGCAACCCTGGACTTCAGCAGGGCAAACTTCGGCCTTTTCAGGCAATTGCTGGAGGAAATCCCATGGGCAAGGCTGCTTGAAGATAAAGGGGCCCAAGATAGTTGCTTAGTGTTCAGGGACTGTTTCTACTGGGCACAAGATCAGAGCATCGCGACATGTAGGAAGTCAAGGAAGGGAGCCAGGAGACCTGCGTGGCAGGGAACTGCTGGGTGTGCTCAAATGGAAGAGGAGAGTTTACAGATGATGGAAAGAGGGGCTGGCCACTTGGGGAGAATATAAGGCTGTTGTCAGAGGGTGTAGGGAGGCAACTAGGAAAGCTAAGGCCTCCTTAGAATTAAACCTGGCGAGAGGGGTCAAGGACAACAGGAAAAGCTTTTTCCGATACATGGCAGATAAAACTAACACCACATGCAATGTAGGCCCACTGATGAACGAGGTGGGTGCCCTGGTGACAGAAGATACAGAGAAGGCAGAGTTACTGAATGCCTTCTTTGTCTCTGTCTACTCTGCTGGAGGCTGTCCTGAGGAGCCCCGTACTGCTGAGGCCCCAGAGGAAGGCAGGACAATGGAGGAGTCTGCCTGGGTTGATGAAGACTGGGTTAGGGAGCAATTAGGCAATCCGGACATCCATAAATCCATGGGTCCGGATGGGATGCACCCGTGGGTGCTGAGGGAGCTGGCTGACGTCATTGCTGGACTACTCTCCAACATCTTTGCCAAGTCTTGGGAAACGGGAGAGGTGCCTGAGGACTGGAGGAAAGCAAATGTGCCTCCAGTCTTCAAAAAGGGCAAGAAGGAGGATGCGGGTAGCTATGGACCGGTCGGCGTCACCTCCATCCCTGGGAAACTGATGGAACGACTTATCCTTGGTGCCATCTCAAGGCATATCAGGGATAAGAAGGTCATTAGGGACAGTCAACATGGCTTCACCAAGGGGAAGTCGTGCTTGACCAACCTCATTGACTTTTATGAGGATATAACAAGATGGATGGATGATAGCAGAGTGGTAGATGTGGTCTACCTTGACTTCAGTAAAGCATTTGACACAGTCTCCCACAGCATCCTTACAGCTAAACTGAGGGAGTGTGGTCTGGATGATTGGGTATTGAGGTGGCCTGTGAGCTGGCTAAAGGGAAGAAGCCAGAGAGTCATGGTCAATGGGGCGGGAGTCCAGTTGGAGGCCTGTATCTAGTGTAGTGCATCAGGGATCAGTACTGGGGCCTATATTATTCAATATATTCACTGACGATTTGGATGAGGGAATGGTGTGTACTATCAGCAAGTTTGCTGATGACACCAAGCTGGGAGGAGTGGCTGACACACCAGAAGGCTGTGCTGCCATCCAGCGAGACCTGGACAGGCTGGAGAGTTGGGTGGGGAGAAATTTAATGAAATTTAACAAGGGCAAGTGTAGAGTCTTGCATCTGGGCAGGAACAACCCCAGGTTCCAGTATAAGTTGGGGAATGACCTATTAGAAAGCAGTGTAGGGGAAGTAGGGGAAGGGACCTGGGTGTCCTGGTGGACAGCAGGATGACCATAAGCCAGCACTGTGTCCTTATGGCCAGGAAGGCCAATGGCATCCTGGGGTGTATTAGAAGGGGAGTAGATAGTAGGTCAAGGCAGGTTCTTCTCCCCCTCTACTCTGCCCTGGTGAGACCACATCTGGAATATTGTGTCCAGTTCTGGGCCCCTCAGTTCAAGAAGGACAGGGAACTGCTGGAGAGGATCCAGTGCAGAGCCACAAAGATGGTGAAGGGAGTGGAGCATCTCCCTTATGAGGAAGGCTGAGGGAGCTGGGGCTCTTTAGCTTGGAGAAGAGGAGACTGAGGGGTGATCTCATTAACGTTTACAAATATATAAAGGTTGAATGTCACGAGGATGGAGCCAGGCTCTTCTCGGTGACAACCAATGATAGGACAAGAGGTAATGGGGTCAAACTGGAACACAAGAGGTTCCACTTAAATTTGAGAAGAAACCTCTTCCCAGTAAGGGTAATAGAAAACTTGAACAGGCTGCCCAGGGGGGTTGTGGAGTCTCCTTCTCTGGAGACATTCAAAACCTGCCTGGACGCCTTCCTGTGTAACCTCATCTGGGTGTTCCTGCTCCAGCAGGGGGATTGGACTAGATGATCTTTCGAGGTCCCTTCCAATCCCTAACATTCTGTGATTCTCCAATTTTACACTGTTGTTTTGTGTTTTTTACCAACAGAGTTTTATTGAATCTCTTAGACAAGATGCTTATCAGAGGTATATATATTCAACTAAAAGAGAAAAGTGTACGGTTACTTGTAAGAGGGAAGGTTATCCTGGTATATGAGCAGGTTTTATTTTTGGTGTCAATAATCTTTGCTGTAATCCTGCCTTACCCATTGATTTTGATGTAAAAGAAGTTGCAAGGGTCACATGAGTTGCTTTATTATAATATATAAAGGTATAGCACAAGCACTTTCGACACAAGTACACAAAAATCGTTTTAGTACTGAATAAATTAAGAGTCATTTGATTTAAACTTAATCTCTTAGGACAGTGGTTGTTGATTTTATTATCTGGTTTTGTTATTATGTATAGCGATTAACAGTCTGTAGTTAGACATGCTCTTTAATGCAGAGTCCACTGAACTCATTAGAAGAGTTCTGTTTTGGATTATGCCTTTAGCAGTGCTTATCCACTCAAAAAACCCTTACAATTTAATCTAAGTGGAGAGATGCTGGTGTTTGGGGATTTGTTGAAACAAAGCAATACCAACAGGCTCTAAAGCAAGACTACCTTTCCTTGACCCATTTTAAGAAAATATCTTATAGTGCTTATTCATGTTGTGATGGTACCTTAAGTCCCAACTTGAGCAGGACATTCCAAAGACAGTTGTGATAAAGTCTGCTCCACTGAATTCTTCATTTAAGTTGTGCACAAAATACAGCGGAATGATCATGGAATAGGAGAAGACAGTAAGAGATCAGAAGATTATTTTAGATAGGTGTTTATGCATGGATTAGCCATGACAAATGTCACACAATGACACATTAGGTAGTAAGAATTATGGTAACACAGATATTTAACACGTTAAGATGTTAACTTTGTGTCTTTTAACTGTAAGTTCTTTCAGAGCATAAAAGGACAAAAGCGGAATGAAAATGTGGGTGCTTATAAGATAAGCCAATAAGTAGGTGTCCATGACTGGGAGTAAAAGGCAAGGATGGTAAGGCAAAACAGTGATGAAAATATTTCATTTGATACAGTAAATAGAGAAAACCACCACAGAAGAATTAAAATGGAGGCTGATTCAGAGCTATACCATAAGAATGAGCCTTTCACTATTACTTTGGTTGTGTGTGTTGGGCAGAAATGGTTGCAAGTTTGGGATTTTACTCAAAAATACTCAAATGTAAAAGCAACCTTGGTACATGAATTAAAGATTTATCCACATAAGCCTAGGAAAGTAGAATGCAAAAAGCAAGAAAAGAGTTGATTTTCTATTTTACTTTTAACAATGTGTCAGTGTACAGGTCTTTAGTTTATAACAAGTTTATTTTAGAAGTAACAGGTGCATTTTTATGTTACAGAAAAATAATTCCAGGAAGATAAAAATACCATTACAGGACTCAGACATGACTTACTAAAAATTTTACTCAAATGAACTTCTGGCGTTCTTCCTCATGTCCTCTCTACTGTTTTATTCTCAGGGATACTATGTAAATGGCAATTGCAGTTTAAAGTAGGATTAGTTCTTTAGAATCTTTAAAATAATTAAAAAATCAGCTCATTTTGAAACTAACAGGGTCTCATTAAAAAAAAAAACAAACAAAACCCACCAAAAAGCCACCACCACCACCAACGAAAAACCAAACAAAAAAAAACCCTCCACAACCAGCCAAACAAGAAACCCCAAACAAACAAACAAAAACAGCAATAAAATGGGCATCCTGCTGTACCTGATCCTCCTTGAGCAGGGAGATTGGACTAGGTGATCTCTAGAGGTGACTTCCCACTTCAACCATTCTGTTCAGTATATACATGTTGTAAAAACCAAAATGCTATAAATCAAAATAGATGACTGATGGACATCTCATTCCAGCACAGTGTTTGGCAGTTACATAATATTTACTAAATCATGTGTTTTGATTTTTTTGTGGTATTTTTTCCACCTTGGAGACAAAGCTCGCACACTTATTTTTTTATATTTGGGTTTTTTCTTCAAATTAAGTCAATGACTTTAGTGGGAGGACTCATTTGAATAACATGTACTCACGTAAGTAAATATTTGAAAGACTGAGGACATTCACAGAATCACAGAATATTAGGGATTGGAAGGTACCTCAAAAGATCATCTAGTCCAATCCTCCTGCCGGAGCAGGAACACTTAGATGAGGCTACACAGGAAAGTGTCCAGGCAGGTTTTGAATGTCTCCAGAGAAGGAGACTTCACAACTTCCCTGGGCAGCCTGTTCCAGTCCTCCATCACCCTCACTGTGAAGAAGTTTCTTCTCAAATTTAAGTGGAACCTCTTGTGTTCCACTTTGTACCCATTGCCCCTTGTCCTATCATTGGTTGTCACTGAGAAGAGCCTGGCTCCATCCTCGTGACACTCAAACTTTATATATTTGTAAACATTAATGAGGTCAGTCCTCAGTCTCCTCTTCTCCAAGCTAAAGAGCCCCAGCTCCCTCAGCCTTTCTTCATAAGGGAGATGCTTCACTCCCTTCACCATCTTTGTGGCTCTGCGCTGGACTCTCCCAAGCAGTTCCCTGCTTGGTTACTGTAGCTCCCTTATAGTATTTTTCCTCCATTGCTGAGAAGCAGTGGCACTTCTCCTAGGCTTTATCACAGTTTTCTGCATGTTGTTTCCATGGTAATTCTTTTTCTTGCACTGTGCTTCAAAGGAACCAGAGGATTCTGTGAGATTTTGTATTATTGATTTAATTGTGTGAAAGCCTAACAGAATATACTTTTCTGTAAAAATTCTCAAGTGGGAGTGTGTGTGTGTGTAGCTTTTAGCTCTTAAGGCATTATGATTTTATCTTACTACTTCTTTAGCAATTGTCCAGGTTTTATACTTATTTCATATGCAAAATATTTTACAAAAAAAATGTATTTTTCTACTTATTATGCAATATTCTTAAATTGCTTTTTATGGTATCAGAATAACTTAAAACTGTTGAAGACAATCTGCAAATGTTTGCAGCCATCTCTATTAAACTGATTTCCCCACAAATTAGGCTAAGTGCAATATTAAGCAAGCGCAGTAACTTATAATTTATTACTTTTTTCTGCAGTTCCAAAAGGCTAATATTCCACCTACTGTTCAGAATCAGAATCAAGAATACTCCCTTGAAATGGCATATTCATAGTGCATCACTGGAATATGCCCACAAACCAGAGAAGTTCTCATTCCGTGCTATTGCAAGAACTTTCTTAAACAGTTAAATTTTCTGTTTTCAAGTTAGATTTTTTTAATGATGCAGTATGCGTGAGATTCATTCCACGCCAAGGATAAATAGAATAACGAATGATCTGTATTGCTTTCTTCTCTTTCAGGTAGGTGAGACTGGGACTGGTTAGAATATTCATTAACTTCATCATTCTGTAGAGACAAACATAAAGAACACCTAAATTGAAGAACTAAAAACGAGGTTTTTGTCCCCAGAGGCTTAGTGGTCTGGTTTCATGGTCCTCTGATATTAATTTAAATGTCACTGCCAAAAAGGTAGTCTTGCCCCAAGCCATGCATTTCAGTCCTTCCTTTGCATCAGCAATAGCATCTGTCCAGCTTTGCAGTAGGTCTCATCAGCTCGCTCATCCATTTGAAAATGATTTTTTTTTTTTTTTGAGGGAGTTAGGAGGATTAGTTTTCAAGCTGATCACTAAGCTTATCTAATTCATTTTACAGCCACTGGAATGCTTGTGCTGGTGTAAAAGAGGTAGCCAAAACACCTGGTATGAGCAGGAGAAAGGAGGTGTGTTTCCCATGGAGATGGATGGATTACAGACTGAGTCCTTCCCTAGCTGTTCCTTGCTATCTGTTTGCTAGGAGATACTTTATTCTTAGAACCACATAATGCTGTATATCACCCCCTGCCTCCCTGTCCCCTCACACCTTTTAATTTCCTCTCCCCTTGTAATTGTATGCAATAGAAGATACACTCTAGGTTTCTAGTATATTTTTTTTTATTTTTTGTTTGGGTTTTTTTGGTATGGGTTTTTGTTTTTTTTTTTTTTTTTTTTTTTTTACATTTTAGACCAGAATATTGTGAATTGGAAGACTTAGTAGTTTGAATAGAGGTAACATAAATCTGAAGGCAGAAACATGATAGGAATGCCAAGTAGAAAATTAACCTACCTCTTTATTCACTGTGAGATTATAGGGTGGATTTTTTTCTGCTTGTTTTGCTTTCCAATTCAATCATTTTGAGTGCAGCCTGTTCCGGGTCTGCGAAAGAGCAATTGCCCTCGCCCTCCAGAAGGTTCCTGCTGAAACAGAGTGTAGGCAGGCAACTGTCTGGTCTCCCATTCCAATTATAACTGTTTCAGGAAAAAATAATATGCCAAACATGCATTAAACTGAAAATTTCTGCCATATGTCATTGGGGAGGAATTACACAGACACATCTAACAGAAAACAGAGGAAATACCCTTTGGAGGGTATTTTTGGATTCAGGTGGGCAACATGAAATTTGAAATATTTTTAAATTTTACAGATATAGCAGAATTAAAAAGCCCATAAGGAACAAAACCTGCACTTGGAAATTTACACGTTTTGCAGCTGCACGTTGGTAGTGCAGTGCCCTGTATTTTAGTTTCTGTTGGTAGACATTAGGAGATGAAAGGGAGTGGGACTAGAGACGGGGAAATTGTGCATTTGTTAGTAGGAGTCCTAGTTAAAACGCTATTCCAGAAATTCTGAAAAGCCCAACTTTTTAGTAACATGGGGCAACTTTTCTGTTTTCAAATTCTGCTGTTTAATTAGTGTAAGAAATATGTGCTATTGCAACCAGTTATTAAGAAAGCTTGCTACATGAGCATATAAAAGCTGCTCTGAGAAATTTTAACTTCTCTTTTGGTGTAATAAAATTATTGTATGATTTTTTATTTGTTTGTTTTTGCAACAGCTAATTAATAAAGGAAAATAGAGTTTGCGGAGTAAATTAATAGATGTGAGAGTTAATGGCAATACATTTTTTTTTTCTTTAATCTTCTCTTTTGCTTTATGATTACCTAGAATTAATTCCAGTAGGACTTCACTGCATATAGTCAGGAAAACACACCCTATTTACCACTATGTAACAAATTGTTTGGTAACATCTGCTTCTGAAGTTTATTTCTGATCATCCTGACTTTTAACTGTTTGCCTTGGCACAGGAAAAGGGGAAATCTAGGCAGGAAACTGGAACAAAGAACCTTAGAGTCACCATAAGTAAAATTCCATCTGAATACGTGTTGGAGGAAGGACTAGTTCACTGTGTACTTTTCTTCATTTTTAAGTGTTCTGAATAAATTAGTTTGTCTGACTTAAAAGTTAGATTACACACACTGTTTGTGTTGAGATTTTTTTTTTTTTTTTTTTAATGTGTCAAATTGTATCCTTACCAGTCGGATTAAACAGCCCTTTCCTTTAAAATATGCTCATGTAGGTTACCATACTCACCACTTGTAAAAATTTCCGAAATGAAGGTATGTCGAAAGTAGAATCTGATTAGATCTACTGCACGATCATCACTGATATGGTGCTATGGCACTTGCATGTGGAGCAGCAGAATTGACGTGCAGGTGGTGGGAAAAGATTAGTGCTTGGTGTGCACAAACAGGAAACAGAGTTTCAAAAGCGGGAAACAAGTCCTGAGCTGTGATAAATATAATTGCTACTTCTCCTAGAGCTGCTGAACTCCCACTTAGGCTAGTTACCATTAGCATGGCGTTGGACTTCTGCGGGCTCTGTGCTGAAAGAAAATGTGATGGAATAGCTGTGTGTATGAAGGTGGCTGCACGGTTTCTTAACACATGAAAGACTAGACAGTTTGTTTTGAAATATTGTATTTTTGTAATATAGAACAAAGTAATGGAAGTATCTTGAAAATACTGGGTATGTAGGGACTTGGTTGCTGTTGTTGTACTGGGAGGTAGATTAGAATAGGTCCAACCCCACCGATATATACACAAATCATTCTATCCTGTTGTGGTTCTGAAGGTACTATGTGTGGTTTTTTTGGGGGGGAATTCTGTGTTGTGCTTTTGAACAAAATATGTTTCTACATTAAGATATTTTCATATTTATTCATTGTAAAAATCTAACAATCTCAAATTTCAATTCTGTTACTCAACACAAGATAATTGCCATAATTCATTACTCTGTTTCTTTTTGGACCTCAGTCATAGATGGATTTAAGCAACACATGCCTCTATTAAAAAAATTTCAATGCAGAGCTGGAATGGGAAGGGCTGTTGGCCAACACTAAGGATATAGCTGTGAAGAAAAGCCAAATCTTTACAGAGGAAGGTAGCCAATTCATTCTTTTCCTTTTTCTGTATCAAAAGAAATGTTAAGAGAGCAGCTAGCTGTGAATTGTGAAATTGCATTCTGAACTGAGTTGTTCAAAGCAACCTGCACATTATTTGGTAGTTTCTAATATATCAGTTGCATATTTTGCCTTTTTTTTGTTGTTGTTAAGAAAGATATGTCTACATATCATGTCTACACAGAGGTGCTTATGTATTTGTGGTGTCTTGATTTCAGATGAGATTTGGTAATTATCCTCATGGGAGTCAGTTCTCAATTAGTAGATACCTGATAAATTTGAAGAAATGCACAGGAAGTTCGTTAATAGAGGACATTTTTCTCTTTTGGTGAAAATTCAGAGAGAAGTATGAATAGTAGTAAAACCTGAATGCTTGAATCTTAACAGATAAAACATTCATTATTGTTATACTTTCAGTCAACTTTTCCTTAAGTTTAACTTGAAAATTCAACATCAATTAAATTCTAAAATTCTGTCTATTGTTTGAAAAATATTGATTTACTCATAGTAGAATATCTGAATGCTTTGATACATAAATCCCTAAACTAAGTTTTAATCTCTCAATACAGAGGAGTAATGTGAAGATTGTTAGGCCACTTAAATCATTAATACCACAGCTGTCAGATCTTGAGTACTGGCTTTAGAGCTTAGGCCTGCTCTTTAATACACCTGGATTTTGTTAGGAGAGGAGGGACTTCATATGCAGTTTTTGCTCCTAAACAAGAGAGTATGTTTTATGCAATTTCAGGGAATCATGCCTGGTGGTGTAATGGTAAGCATTCAGTTTTACTTGATAGACAGCTGCTAATGACTACAATTTCAGAACAGTGTGATAAGGGTTTACTTTTTTATTACGGAGCAATATGTTACATTAAGACTGCTCAGCACTGCCTGTTTAAAGATGCTGGTTCTAGTTGTGTATGATTTTTCTGACTCTGGCCATAAGTGACTTTCAGAAACACCTGCCACCTATGTTTGGTCTTATATTTATCAGCACTGATTAGAAAATGGGAAAAGTGTAATTAACACTTATACAACCTTTCTTCCTAGTGTCTAACATGAACAAACCTAATTGAATTGTAAGCACCTGTATCTCCCATTTAGGAGTGATGGTGGATATGGATTAAAAGCACTCTTACAACTGTGTTTATTTAATAGGGCTAATGAGCCTGCCTGAGCTGATATATTAATGCAAGCACATTGCTAGTTGTACTCAAGTTAACTCTAAGAGACCTAATTCAAATACATGCCAATATACAGAGTTCCAGTGTACTGAATTTATACTGGGAAAGGAATCACGTAGTTCTCTCACTGAACTCTTATAATTAAATGATCTTCTAAAATTACGTAATGCATATTATTAAGACTCTGCACAGGGGATTTTCTTCATGCTCTTAACTACTCTTTTTATGTAGATAAAGCTTTGCTTGATACTTGGCAATCTGAAAGATGTTTTGTTGTTCTTCATGTGAACCATCAAGCTATATGGTTTGTTATTATATCTTAAAAATAGTCACTATCAGAAAGATACATCTCAATTATTCTCAAAGATTGTATTATCAGCCACTGAATTAGAGTTGTAGAGTAAAATTTCCTTTCCCATACATGCAGAATATAGTGTATATTTTGAAAAGTTCCTTTACTTTGTTACAGCCATTTTATAGAGAGGGGGGAAAAACCCACATAGCTGTTGAGTAAGACACGTTTCCATTTCAATTACATTTTTAGGAGCAGGAGCTCGAAATTTGGCAGATATGTACATATAGAAAATGTATGTTTGTTTTCCTTGTTAACATTTGTTCATTATAAATCTTATAAAAAATTAAGTTGACAAATGGTCATAAGATACATGTTTGGCTAAAAAAATACTGGATTTTTCTGTGATCAAACAGAATCACAGAATAGTTGAGGCTGGAAAGCACATCTAGATATTATTTTGTCTCAAAACAGGGTAAACTAGAACAGCATCATGTCAGCTTTTGATTATATCCATTCACAAAGACTGCTGCAAGGTCCATGGGCAAAATGTATGTTTCTTACATGCCTATGAATAGATACTAATCTACTGTCAGTAGTGGCTATTGGAGCTCAAAAAATAGATAACTATACCGTGAACCCAAAAATACAGAGTTATCTTAAAAGTAGCCTGGTTTAAGGCAAAATAATGTAGAAAAGAATGACACAATTAGAAAAGGAATTTTAAAAGAAATACAGTTATGGAAACTGACACAGGTTTTCATTTTTAACTAGGGTTGAACCTTTCCTGTTTTACTTACCATTCTAAAGAGGTTACTTTGTTAATAGAAGGGGTTTACATCCTCTTAATAATAGCTGTGTTGATTAGGTTTAGTAAATAACTTGAATTTCTCAGGACAATGGGCAAAAGAAATAAAAGGTTATCTAGTTAAAAGGTGTGTATGTACTAGCATTAATAGCAACTATTGGATTTAACTAACTTCTTGTCCTCAGTGAATAATTAATAACCATGTAGCAGCAAGAGTGAGCTTTCTTTTCTTCCCCTAAAGAATGTATTTCATATAGTTGCATGCCTAATTATCTAGCAAATCCCACTTAGTTGTGTGGTGACCTGTTTATTGAATGGAGACACCAAAATATTAGAGAACTGGTTTTCATGTATTGTGTAAATATAGTTTATGTCTGTTTATTTTTCCAGTTAAAAATCCCATTTTTAATATATTAGTCATTTGAAATCATAGAATAATAGGATCATAGAATCATTTCAATGTGTCTTGAAAATAAAACATGGCAATTATATAAAATAATATGAATATACTATTTTTTGCAAAGGTAGTTGCACACTTGACTAAACTTAAAAACTTAGATAGGCACTTGACTCATTTAATAAATCATAAAAGCATGCAAAATACGAGGAAACCAAATAAGACAACCTTATCCTGTATTTACCAGTTGCAGAAATGAAACAAAAGTTGGGAATTCCACCTACAATTTTAATGCAGGTGAGACAAAGTCACATATTGTATACGGTTAAAATCCTTAGCATAGCTGATTGGATAAGTTTTCTTTTAATCTGCATTTGAAAATGCATGGCTAATGAGCAAAATTGCTAAATATTTGAAAACTAATCGGTTGGGGTGTTTTTTGAGGCTTCTGTTGCAATATTAAAATTACTTATCAAAATTTTTAATTTCATCGTGCCATTATTCATCCTGCAGCATGACATCTCACTAGTATGATCCTTTGTTATATTGAGAAATGGCCGATAAACAGGTGAAAGGGAAAGGGAATAAGTGAAGTACTCTTCTGGTGAGGCAACATGATTTTTATACTTGGTCTTTTATGACTGACTTTTTGGTTGTTGGTTGCTATCAGAGAAGTAATTCACCTGACGTGGCTTTTCCACACACTCATCAGCAACCAAAGAAAAGCAGCTTTTATTCCTTGATATATTTCCAGATTTGTTCAGCTGTGATACTTTTCAAATTTTCTTGGAGAATCTAATTCCTTTGTTTTTCCAGATACGTGTTAAGTGAGCTTAATTTAATTTTAAACCTCTCTTAAACTTTGTCTACATTTGTATTAAGTGGAGCTTTAAACTGAAATACAACTTTCAGTTTTTGAATTCAAATACTAAACTTCAGGTTTTAAATTAGTTTTAAAAAGTGCTTGTTATCTTGAATGAGGATTTAATGTTTTGGAAACATATATTCTTGATACTATAAACTCTACCTGATGAGAGTTAGAGAAGCTTTACGTTTTCCTGTATAATATTCCATTCATTCTTCACTTTATTCATTGCCATTGGAATTAGAACATCTCCCACGCATTATTCTTCATCATCCAGTGACAAGTACATACAAATGTTTTATTTAGATAATAATTTTTCTGCTCCTTTTCTCTGCTCCAAGTAGTACCAAGTACATGAAGTTTAGTAAAACTGGATTCCTCTTCCTTCCAAGGTGTTGACGTGGACTATGTGTCTCCCATAGCACTTAAGGCACTGTAGAGCTAAATGATGCAAGCTTCCTGATTTTCAGCAGTTGTTCTGTTTTCAGTGAAATCTCTTTTGAGCAAGAAAAAAAGGCTCTTGGCCATGCTACTAGCTACAGCCTGATTCTGACCTGCCCTAAAGAAACTGGAAATAGTTGCACTTTAATAAAACTAGTACAGGAAAAATGTTTCCCAGAATCCTAGAATTTTAATAGACATTAAATTAGAGCACTGACTGATAATTAATCCTCTGTTGATGTGGATAAGAACTCTAGTTTATCTAGAAAGTAAGTTTTAAGATATGTGAATAATGTATTATTGGCAAAATTTCACTAAGTTTGAGTTCAATATATATTTTTAGAATGCTGGTATGACTCTCTCTACACTGTACCCTGACGTTGAAGCTTAAAGGTTAGAAACAATTCAGGACTCCACTGATAACACCTAAGTCTTATTAAGTTAAAATTATCATGAATGTGCTCTGTTTTCAATAACAGCATAAAGGTCATCAGCTCAGCTGCACTGAGACATCCAAAAATAATACTGATTCGAGCAGAACCATTTCTGTTAGAAACAAAACAAACCAAAAGAAACACCACAATCCCACATCTCTAAGAGAGCAATAGGAAAATACAGTTTACTGATTGTTACCGCTTTTTACTGTCGCTTTGTTTTGTTTTGGGCTTTTTTTGGAAAAAAAAACAAACGAAACTCCAGTTCCTTTAAAAAGAAATTAATACCTTGGTCCATTCAAGGAAACTAGGACATGTATGAGGTCTGTGTTCATTGTGAATTACTTAAGCACATTGCACTAATCAGATTGCATTTCTTTAACTTACTGATGTGATTTAAAACTACCTGATTGGTTGAATGCCAATAGATGGAGAGCTGTGGAATCGTACTTCTGTGCAAATGAAGGTATTTTTATGTGGTTTTAGCTATTGTGTTTTGTTTCAGAGCAGAGCTGCTCAAATAGATTTCTGGGAGATCAAGAATAATAACCATTACTTTTAATTGGGACAAAAAAGTTGCTATTAACGATAGACATTTATCTATTATCTGTTATTTTAAAACAGTTGTACAAAGTTGCTGGGGTTTTTTCTTGTTATTTTGGTGGTGGTGGTTTTTGGGGTTTTGTGGGGGGGTTTTTTGTTTGTTTGTTTTTTTAATGAGTGAATGGTTATAAGAGCCACTTATTGTTTTATCCTATAGATATGGTTCAACATGAACCAAAGGCTGGACAACAGGAAACATTTGCTGTACTAGTTAGTTCACACCTGCTAACTGCTTTGAGCAGTTTTGGAGATAATATCAGACAGGGAATGAATGAATTGTTCAGATCATTGAAACTCTTTCTACAAAATCTGACCCTTTCATCTTGCTTTGAAAAGTGACTGTTGATATTGATATACTTTGACTCAGGGTACAAGTGTCAGCATAATCTATATTCACTGGTCCTGATGTTCATTTCACAAGAGCGCTTTTGAGGTTTAAAGACATTTCTCACCCTAACAAAATTCCAGTTCCAGATATATCTCTTACTGTTAGCCAAATAAATTAAGATACTAGGGTTAATGCTTTCCAAAACTAAACTAAGAATGAAATAAATATTAATGAAGAGGTACTTGCATGAAGGAGGATGGTGAAGTACACAGAAGCAAACTTTCAGTAATCTTTCTTAAGTTAAGGGAATTTTAAAAATAGCTTGTTTTATATGTAATGCAACAAAACTTAAAGAATAAAAAAAAAATTACTTGAAAGATATTGTGGAGTAGTGCTTCTGTAATTTAGTCTTGGGTTCTGCTTACATACAGAGATCTTGCACCAATTTTTTTACTTCTTACTTTCTCAAAGTTTTATCTAATTCTGAATCTCTCCAAAGTTGTCCGTAGCTCAGGTTCTGTTGATGAGACTAAACATGTTTCAGCAGGCAATAATTTGACTTTTATATAGTTCTACACAAAGCTCCATAGATTTTGTTATCATATACAAGTGTGCCAAAGTCAGAGAATGCTTGCGTTTTGTTGGTGAGATGATGAATGTTTAAAAGCATGTAGAGAGGGATCTGAATAAGCTACCTTGACTAGGCGAATAATAATAATAAAAGAATAGGCTCTTCTCGGTGACAACCAATGGTAGGACAAGGGGTAATGGGGTCAAATTGGAACACAAGAGGTTCCACTTAAGTTTGAGAAGAAACTTTTTCTCAGTAAGTATAACCAAACACTGGAACAGGCTGCTGAGGGGGGTTGTGGAGTCTCCTGCTCTGGAGACATTCAAAACTCGCCTGGACACATTCCTGTGTAGCTTCATCTAAGTGTTCCTGCTCCGGCAGGGGGATCGGACTAGACGATCTTTTGAGGGTCCTTCCAATCTCTAACATTCTGTGAGTCTGTGATTCTGTGTAATATGAAATTAAAGTTGATCATAATTCATAAACACCTAACACAGGGTTTCTTGTACTTTCCTTCTAAATGTTTGACGCTAACTGCCTCCCGGAACAGGGTACCAGATTTGGTAGACCACTAATTTTAACCTCTTATGGTAATTCTTGTATTGCGACTGTTAACTCTGATTATGCATTTATAATGTTTCTCTCAAATTAAGGCTCTGACAGGCCTGCGGCCAGTGGTTAAAAATCAGACAGCTAAAGCTGTTACTGCCCCAGCCCTGGTGATGGACTTTTCTGTCCTTAAGACAGGAGCATATGATCCACCCACAAATCAGCTCCTGAGCTACCACAGGTTTCAGCCCATCATTTTAAGGTAAACCAGTTCTAATTTTGGTTTTTCCTCATATGTCAGGCTGAAAACTGGAGGTTCAGGAGTTCATTTCTAATCTGATCAGATGCTGCTGTTTCAGGGGCAGCAGCAGCTGCCAGAAGGGGGTTGTGTGCAACTGGAGTAATTGACTTAGCTGTTTGTCCCATTTTAGTCTCCTACCACATGTCTGTCAGGACCTTCAATGCCTGCACCCTCATACAGAATTACTGGATTTTTGTATTTTATTAATAATAAACTCACCATTACCTCATTATTTCCAGTAATCTGCAAAATGTAAAGGTCTCTGTTTTCATTCACTGCACTTCTTTAAGTAGTAAATACAGATTACCACATCCACAATGTAACAATCCACTGCTAACAGCCTATTTGCCATGGGTGAAGATATTGTTTGTACCTAATCAGGACAAAAAAATATGCTGTTTCATGACAGTATATAGGATCCAGTTTTATCCTATTTTCAGTTATAACAAGCTAGTGAATTCCTCATTCAAAAATATATTTCTTTGTTCTTTATTTCAGTAAAGTGGTTTTGGTGTTTTAATCTAAAAGTGCTGCTGTTTATCAGGTGAAAATAGTACATATAGGTTAAGATAGATGAAATAGTATGAATTAGTATTGCAAATTAACTGACAAACTAGCCAACTATAGTTCAATATTGACCAATACTGTATATCATGGCTGAGAACAATAAACACAATTTAAATAAAATCAATAGTATTGAATCGGAATAAGTGACCTCTGAAAGGAATCCCAGAGTAGTCTATATATTTTTGTCAAGTACTGTCATGAAAAGACAAGTTATCAAAAGTGAACAATTTTAAGAAGAATTGTGGCATAACAAATCTAGTTAGATTGTTAAATGCATTCTGGTAAGAATGATACTCAAATATTGTCTGTATTTCTTAGCATGAACTGCATAGTATTTCAAAGACAACAAGAAAAATAAATATGCTAAGAATAATTACTGTTGATTTTAGTAATTACTCTTGCTCTGCTTATAATGTAATGTAGCAAACAAAAAAATGTAATTATGTCTGTCTTTAAAAACTACTGTTTCTGTAGAAACAGCGTTAGAAATAGTTTTGTAAAAACTGTGGTTGATTAAAACCAAAGCAAAACAAAACAAAAACCCCACAAACTAAAAAGCAAACAAACAAACTTCTGGTTAATCAAGTGTGAAAGTATTATAATCATGTAGATGGAGTATAAATTCACAGTAAGACAAAGTGGTTTTTATTTCTGGGCTATTAAATTATAAATCGTGGGCTTCATGCGGATGCCTGCATCTCAGGGAAAACTGAGGGCTGTCAATAACAGCTGAAATCAGATTGTACAGTTTAATTTTTTTAAGTAATTTCATATGATAGGAAAAGCCAGTGTTTTGTAAGCCAGCTTGCCTAATCCTTGGTGATTTACTAAATTCAGCATGGTAACTCTTTCTCTGAGTCATTTTAATCACTGTTGTGAGGAAAACTGAACGCATCAGTTACTGTACAAGTGTAACTGCTTTTAAAATCCTGTCCCCAGAGTCTGAGGCACTTGGAGGAACAGTATAGTTCTGTTCCATAAATTGATAGTAGTCGGTGCTTTGTTGTTATGCCCTATTTTTTTTTCTAGGTAATTATTTTAAAGTTGGGCTTTTTTTGAACTTACTGTTTTCATTTAAATGGATATACACTCTTCTCACATGGGCAAGGAAGTTCAATTGCTAAACTGATGCTAATGTGTTTGTGCTTGTGAAAAGGTTTAATATATTATTGTGGTTGTCTTTAAAATATTTACTGTTACACTTCTATTTTCTTTTTAGCGATATTTAGTGAGCACTGACAACTTGATTATAATTAAGAAAAAAATGTTGACTGCAGAGAAGTTATTAATTGTTGTCATCTATTGCCTAAATTTTCTAAATAGGTATTTCAAAGGATAAGTGACCTGGAATTGTTGTCGATGTTCGTGATACTCATTGTAAAAAGTTTTATCAGAAATCATAAATCTGTATAGTTAATTTTCTCTCCACATCTCTTTGTATCTGTCTTTGTTAAATGTGATTAGATGATATGTTGTTCATGTGATGTTAGAGAACTAGCACCATATAAACGTGAATGGTATTATAAAAGGTAGCAGGTAATTCATTGATTTTTACATTCTTAAGGGAAAAAAAGGGATTGTAGTAGTTTTAGTAGACTGATTTTAGTGAGTCTAAATCCACAGCAGGTTTTTGAAACCTGTGTTTATGCATTCAGCCAGACAGCTTATGACATATATGGCTGATCTCACCTGCTGTCATTGCCTGTTCCTTCTCACCTGCTGCTCTTGCCTGCTGTTACTTGACTTTCAAAGGAAGCTAAGGTTGGTGGAACACAATTAAGAGAAGCAAATTTTGATTGATTTAAAGATATTTAGTTTGATTCTTTAGTTAAAACCTTTATTTTTTGAAGTTTGATCTTTTTATTTCTGAAGAAGCAGATGGAATTTTTGGCTACTAGGGTTGTTTGTGCTTTCACTTCTGTTAGCAGGGACATTGGATTACTGAAATAAGGTACTTCTTTTATTAACATTTTTCCTTTCTTTTCCTTCCTTTTATGCCTTCATGTGTTTTTTTAATTATTTTTCTTCTGATTGCAGCCTGTAGTTGCAGAGCAGTGGGTAGCACTGGGTGGCAGTCATAAATCCATAGATTTATTGTCGTAGATTTCTGTAGCCTAGTCGCCTGCTGGTACAATTACCAGCTTAAAATCAACTGTGGAGTTTGACGATTTGGAGATATACTTAGCATTTCTAACTCACTTCTCTCAAAATCAAGGGGTTGTGGTCTTCAAAAGCATCTGGTAATCTTTTTGTTTCAAACAGCATTTAAAAAGTATTTGGTAGATTGTTTTGATAAGGTAACAAAGCAATTATGTTGGTGGACTAGGTGCTGCATTTGTGCAACTGAAATCATAAGAGTTTCAACTGTAAGTTGCTTTCTTGTCATTACATCAGCTTACTGCTGCTATTAATAAACTGTATGTGATAATACTGATAACATCTGTACTTTAGAACACAGTAAACAGCTCTTTGTATCATACCAGACTAAAAAGCTCTATTTATGCAGGGGCTAAAGTGGGAAGTAGTTTTTCCACTATTTTAACTTGCAACACTCATAGCTCTGCTTGTTTTTGTCTGGCAGCATACTTGCTTTAATCTTTTCAATGTTTTTCTTAACTGACATTGAGTCTAACTTGAATTTCATGGCAGACTCCCTTATCTTTTCAGCTATTATTTTCTCTATGTTCTTTTTCTTCACAGGATAGTAAAACATGGCTGAGTCAAGGGCCTCATGGACTGTGAACTCTGCTTTCCAACTGACTTTATTTCAGTTTGAGCTAGAAAATGATGAATTGCATTTTAACTTTTCTTCCTGTTACTTATGCAGCCAGGTCTGGGTTTTGTTTGTGTCAAAAGTTCTTAAAATACCTAGTTTGGGATTGTCTGTGTGTATAACTGGAGTACATAACAAATAAATTGGTATTATGACAAGTATTGCTGGAGGAAAAGCAAGTAGCAAAGGACTGCCATGGGGATTTAATAGTAATATAGGCTGTGGCAGAAACAAAAATTCTTGTGTATCCTTTCTAAGAATAAGTAATACCATACCGCAGCACTTGAGAACCTAAGATAGCGTCTTGTGTCATTCTTTACTGAAAAATAAAATAAATTTTAGTCCTAGTTGTGCCACTGATTAGATTATAAGAGCTGTAAGAATATTTTGAGGTAGCTGGCTGATAACAAAATCTGAATTTTATTTTAATATGATTTTAATAATTAATGTAGCAATCAATAGAGTATGCTTTCACAGAGATGATTGATTGAAGTATCCTTTAATTGCAGCCTTTAATTAGAATTGATGGCTCACCACCCTAGCTCTTGTCTATTATATTAATAATTACAAAATTATTTACTTCCATTTTAATTTTGACCCACCGTGGAGCTATGTGGCTCTAATTCACATCGCTGCAAATGAAGGTGATTTGTTGGTGGTGACAATATGACATTGCCTCTTGTTTATATGTGTAAAAATATACCCGTGTAAGCTATACTTGTTAGTGTAACTCTATTTAATTATGTCTTATTCAATTATTTATTTTACGTGGAGTAAAGGAGCAGTGACAGTTACTGGGCTGTTTTGCTTCTGTATTTGCAATTTTGTTGTTTTGCTAAATAATTCCTATGCAAAGACAATGACAGTGGAGCTATATAGTGGTAGTTGCAAAAGTGCCTGGTGGCTGATATGAAAAATATAAAAATATGGTTTGTGGCTTTGTTTTGTTTTTTTCTTATTAAGACATTCATGTTAAAGGTTGAATTTTAGATTGTGGCTCATTTTTTTCTACTTATAAAATGATTTGAGAGGTGTGTATGTATCTATACATATTGATATAAAAATATCTTCCTTCCCCATAGCCAAAGAAAAGCCATACCTTCATCCTTTTTATTTTTAATAGCCCTACTTTCTTTCCCACATCCATTTGTTTTAATAAACCTCCAAGATCTAAAGAGTACGGTGTTGTTTTTCTGACCCTGAAAATAAACTGGAAAAACTGTCTGAATCCTTTGTGGTGGATTTCTGGCAAAACATAGTTTCATGCCATCCAGGTGACCTGTTAGATGAGATACTGTAGTGTCAATTAACCAAGTTAATGTTATCTTGAATCCTGTAAGAAAGACTGTAAGCAGAAAAGTTAGTTCTGAATCCTTGTTTTCTTAGTCAAGTCATGTCTGTTGGTATACCAGAATATTATTAGAATACAGCTGAATTTTATAATAAAAAGGTCTGTCTGTGTCTATTAAAAAGGTAGAGAACAAACACTTTTCCCAAATGAAAAGCTGATCTTATTGGCAGTCTTGTTTTAAATCTTGAAGGTTTATCTTTCTGGATTCCCTGAGGGTTGCCTTTTTTTAATCTTGGCTGTTCAGCCATACCATTGCTTAGAACACATACCATAGGCATTTGAATAGCGATTGACTTAGAAGATATTCTTGAGTAATGTGTTGAGAAATCGTGATTATTTCAACCTACATTTGCATATTCATGCATAGAGCCAGTGAGGAGCGGAGGATTTTTTTGGTTACTTTCTGATTGGTTATCACCTTGGAGATCTGAGGTGCACGTTTCCTAGGAGCATTGCATGTCATCATTGTAGGCGGATGTGCATTAGACACTTGGGCGAGATTCAAGTTGGAGCTTAGGCAATGACCTTTAATCTTCACTAGCACATGAAATTTCTGCATGTTACAATTTCTTGCAAAGTCCTTCAATCTGATAGTCGTTCATTAGTGTTTTGACAGTTTCCCAAATGAGCATCAGCATTATAGTAATCGACTTGCTACCATTATAACCACCTTGTAGTAACTGCATCGAAGAAGTGTCTTGAAGGACACAATCATAATATAAAATTGAGTAGGGAAAGAAAATTTACATCACTGTGCCAGAATTCTGGAACAGACTGACTTCTATAAGTCAATCTGCAGGACATATGAAATTTTAAGTTTGACATCTTAACTTCAATAAAATGAAAATAGCACTTTTTTCATATGCTTCATATGCTTCATATGCTTCTACATACACATTAATTCAGGAGGGGATAAAGTTGGAGCACAAAATGCAAGCTTAGATTTCCTTTTGGATATGTGCCATACAAAACAGTTTTTAATACCTGACAGCAAGTAATACAATAAAATATTGTGTATTGCTAAAATTTTCTTGGAGTGGTACATCATCTTTCATTAACATTTTTCTGAACTGTGTGTGCCAGAGTTTGCAATGTAACGAGTTAGGAAATAAAACTTTTAGAGGTATCCAGCAGTTAATGCTGTCTTCATACTTTTAAATCTCCTTTTATGCTGCCTATATTTTACTTAGCTGATAGCAAGAAAGCACTTCTGCAGTTGATTGGTCATCAGTGCAAATAAACATAGAATAAAAAACTAAGTGGCCTTTCTGTCTTATTTCTCTCTGATTTTCACCACCAGATGGAAAGCTTCTGAAGGGTAGAAAAAGGAGAGGTTTGTGAGAAACAGACAAAAGAGTGGAAATTCCCTGTATCCCCTACTTGAAAAATTCTCACCTACCTGAGCTTGTGGCCTCCACAGCAACTCAAATGATATAGTTTTAGGCATTCCACTATTAAGATATCATTTTTCTTAACCAAACAGCTTACCCCACACTCCTTTTAGTCTTTTCACATTTATTTGCATTTTGCATCTGGCTGGTGCTACTGAAGGAACTCCCCAGGGTATCTGCAAGGAAAAGGTGAAACTGCATTTCAAAGGAGTCTGTCTGTTTTGGAAAACTTTAAGTTCTTAGTTCCTTGAGGAATACTGCTGCAGAGTTTCATTTTGCCAGCTAGTTCTGTGGGGAAAGGAATCTAGAGCTACTTTTTTGTAGGAACACAAAACCTGGGTGATTATGTCTTTTGGAAGTCTTGCTCTGCTTTAGGAAATAGTGCTTTCTAAGGGTAATTTTTTAATGAAGAGAAAAATTTCACTGCGGAAAGGAGAAGAAATGGAAGATAAAAATGGTTCTTATCTCACAACTTTTGGGCATTTGTAAAGGACTAATAACTTGTTAATCCTTATAATGTCCTTTGGAGAAGAAACTTTTCTTTAGTATGGCTGTACTGAGGACAACATATTAAGGAGCTACTAGGAATTAAACAATACAGCTGCTACACATATAGGGGAAAATTCCTCTTATTACCGAGAACCACGGTAATGTGATCCTATTTTGACCATCTAGCTGAATATACTACTTTCATTGGTATCATTTGATCATCCTGACACTGCCCTGCAAGCTTGCTTGCCAAGCTTTCTAAGATCTCGCCTAATAGCAAAACTATGGACTTTAGTTGCAGGAATTCAGACTTCGGCACTATTTTGGAGAGTTTCAAAACTCTGTCATGATCAGCCCTTTGCACCCTGGATACTGCCCTAGTCCTATAAAATAGAGTATTCTATTGTAAATGTAATTTGTAGCACAGGTATGCCACTGTCCCGTCATATCGGTGAAATAATATGTTTCAGATGTTGATATCTGTAGATATCAACAGAGATAAGATTTATAGTTTTCATAGGTTGGTAAAATCTTCTGCTTTGTTTATAGCTTTATGGGAAGACATTTCTATAATAGCAGTAAGTAACAGTATTTTATAGTTATGGTTTGATTCTCTGATAGAAGTTTGATTTAAATAAATTCTGCTAGCAGTGTTGAGTTGCATCTGAGCCATTGTAGAATAAAATGCATAATGCCAACCTCAAAAGACTCTTGACTTGGGTCACGGTTGATGATACATTCTAATTATGTATGTGAGGAACAAACATTATATTAATAATCAAATCCTGATGCTTAATCTGCAATGCTAACCTGGTGCAAGCTCAGGTGGAATGCTATGTAAAATTGGTTTGGTTTGATTTTAAACTTGGAAGAAAGTTAATGAGTAAAAGTATTTCTAATAAAAAATAGCACTGATTCTGTTATAATTTAATCATTTTAAAAGTTCAGGAAAGTGGCTTTTCAAATTTAATCTTATAACTACTCTAGCTGTGATGATTGCTTATAAATGAGCAGCTGCATCTTCACTGCCACAGGCTTAAATTGAAGTCCCAAAATCCCACAGGTTTTGAATTCCGTAGCACGTTAGCAACAAACCTACAAATATAGAAAGGCTCATGTTCTAAGACTGAGCAAAATCCATGTAATATTCATGATTAGTAAGGCAAACAAACTACAGCCCTGCACCAAATGCTGCAGTGAGAACCACTGTAGAAATCAAAAACTACAAAATAACAATGCTTACTATAATCAGCAGAATAGTGTGATATATTTCATGCTTATTTTTCATTTAAAAAACTTGAATTTTAGATTAAAATGTATTCCTTTACTTCTTTTGTATTTCTCACAATTTAGTAATTCAGGTTGAAATAGCTCTCATTGTTTAAGCTGTTGATTTTTTAATCTTTTTTTTTGTTTTATTTGGTATTGACTTATAAACTCCACATTACTTTCCTTTCTATGTGTATAAACAACTCAGTTATTCCTCACAACTTTTTTTTTCATCATTTCAATCTTTTAATCATATCTAGAACCCTGCAGTCTGCAGTGTGTTTTCTTAGGAGTGGTACAAAAGGCTGTGAAAAATGCAGTTATTGTGGGGTACAATCTGGGTCTCATAGTTCTTCATCTCAGAATGTCATAAATGTAATTCAGAGTGATCTTGGTATCAGAGTATGTGTCATGGCACTCAAAAAACTCCTCTATGTATTTTCAGCAGGATATGAAAATATAATGTATTCTATTTTTTTAATAGAATTAAATATTCATTTTCTATTCTTGACATGGTAGTTTAGTCAGTGAGTACTTATTAAAGAGTCAAAAAGTTTCAGCTCAGAAGCTAGCCTTTAGGAGGAATTAGGAGTTCCAAGGGTCCCTTTAGAGACACTTGTTTTGTTTCACAAACATGTTTCTAAGGGCACCATTTGTGACTATTAAGAAAGGTTTATACATTTACTTGAGAGGCAAAGTTCAAAATGTACTAGTACTAGTTTATCAGAAACATACAGGAAGCCTAAGTACACAAAGGCATAATCGTTGAATTTTTATTTTTTATTAATAAATATGTATATCGTTGCTTGTGAATAGATTACTAGTTAAGAGGATTTTGAGCAAGACACTTCATTTATTTGATCAGCCTCAGCTTTACCTGTCCTGATGTTTCTGTGAAACAATGTTGAAACCTTTACTAACATGATCTACATTTGACAAAGAGAACATCTCCCAAATAAATTCTTACATGCTTTGTGAAGAGAAGCATCTGTGGATTGGAGAATGATACTCTGAAGATCTCCACTAAAGGAAGGCATCGCTTATGCCTGTATTTGCTGTCCCCAGAAAACGGACAGCTCTGGGAAAAGCTTCAGTCAGAGCCTGCAGCTCCTTACCTTAGACATGAAGATGCAAATCTGTAGGGAAATAGGCTTTATTAATTCTGGCTTCATGAAATTGCTTTGATTTTTTAGATATTATTTTTGTCATGATTCTGATCTTGTTTTTTTCTCAGGAGAACAGATTAAAAAAAAAAAGAGCATTTAGTTATCATGTAAGAATAAACAATCCATGAATTTAGATGGGTTGTCTCTGAGAAGATTAAGAAATCTAATTCAGCTGGAAAGTTCTTTTTCAAATGGGCAAAAAAGATTTCCTTGACTTAAAGCAAAATCTCATGAATGATCGAAGAATGAGGATTATATTGCATCTATTTTTTCCCATTTTTTGATGGATTAATCTGTTATTAAGTCACAATGAATAGGAATTTCACTCCTATTTCAGACTGTGTTATTAATTTTGCAGAGAGAAACCTAATACTAGATATGGAGGAAAGCAGGTAGATTTTAAAATCTGACATAATTCTGATATACTTGGTCAATAACAGCACTGGGAACAGTCCCCTTACAGCCTCTAAGCTGTGAAAACAGAGGATATGCTGTTATTACTGAAGATTCATTCAGTTAGTGACTTGCTCTGTGTAGGTACAAATTAAAGTTTCAGAAAAGAATATTACTGTCTATAGTTGTGAAACATGGTCTAAATCAATACAAGATATTGGTGGACAGTTTTCACTTTGTTTATGTGTTTCTGTCTGTGATTAGAAACTATTTACTGATTTTTTTTATTATTACTATTTCTAGACTAGAATAAATGCTTCTTGCTAGACTTTTGTCTTAAAGTAGTACACAACCCTTCATTTATAATTGTTTGTTGTTGAATCAGCTTCACTTCAGTGAGCTGTTTCTGCTCCCAGAAACATGTGCTACACATATTTCAAATAGCTATATGAAAAAAGAGCATAAAACATGGATATGCTTATATGCATTTAAATTTTTTCATTGAAAAAGTTGAGCATTACTTATTTTGGGGTGTAATTATTTTTCTCGCACCTGTGTCAAAATGATCAAAATGTACTACTGGCTAGTAGGCGTTCTGCCTGTGTAAATTATTCTAATGGTGCCAGTTCTTCTCCTGCATTTTCCCCAACTTTTGCTGTTCCCAGTCAACTGTCCTGTTAGACATAGTTTATTTCAAACTATACTCGGAGTCTGTCCTTTAATATTAATTAGTGTTAGTTAAGAGTTATTAAAAGTTTCAACTGCCAGTGCTTTGGATATACAAATTTTAAAATTAATCTTCCCCTTCAATTTATTTCAATAGAATACTTTTCACATGAAAGTTTCACTTTGTTTAGCTAGTCTTTTCTGTTTATTGACACTTCAAATGTATCTTGAAAATGCACCTTGATAGCATTTAAATTACATTCCCAACCTTAGTAAGCCATCATACTGCAATTTTTCCACATATTAGTCCTCTCTCCAAAATCCGAAGATAGATTTTTATTTTGCCAAAAAGGGATGTGAGCAAATGGCTAGTGAATACTGAACTATGGAATCTTAAAGCCTCGACAAGTAATTAACTTTGAGGACAAGGAAAAGTCATTATTGATAGCAGGTGATATTGCAGAAAAAAAGATGGGTCAGGGGGCTGTTAGGCTGTCTACTCCTCAGGCGTATAAAAGCTTTAGAGCATTTTCACACTTATATTCAGCTTAATATATAATCCTGCCTTAGGATAACTTAGTTTGCTGTCGCATGTGAAAAAACTCTGCTTTATCAGAGTTGATGATGCCATCTGAATTTGTCACAATAATATTAAAAAAGCTTATCAGAGGACCACCACCCACTCTGATATTGTTTTGGAGGGTAAGAGATCTTAATATTTGATGAGTGTAAATGCTCTTGCTGGCCAGTGTAATCTTACTGTAGGAGTACTTGTCTCTAAGGCTTTAAATCCTGAGGTGGAAAGTGTCGTACCAAGTGGTATGGAACAGTGGTTTGGAACAGTGTCGGCATTTGTGTCCTCCCTCAGCAGAATTATTAGGCTCCAGCTTCTTTCCTGTAGCAAGGGAGAAAGTTCTGCAGTTGGAGAGCAAGAGAGGAGCAGCAGATACTGCACCCTCCCACCTACCCATTCCCAGCATGCAGTGCCCGCCTGCCGCTGAGGTAGAGAAGTTATATGAGCATCCGTCGTTTAGTGCTGGGGAAGGAAATACAGTTACGACTGTTGCGAGCTGGCCCTCAGAATTCATACAGGTAGCTAGTACAGGTGCTGTTCTCAAAGTTTGCATTCTTCATTTACAATTCTGCTGCTCGCCTATAAAGATAAGCGCTCAAACAGGGAAAGGAGACTATTTCACATCTATTTGTATCACTAAATGGTCTGATTTTTAGAGGTGAACTTGTCTTTTCTCCTTGCCTATGCAGGAGAAGAACTGGTGAGGTTCTTAATTCTGTAAAGTTTGTCTTATATTACTGCACAGCAGGGCCATGGAGGAGCATCTGAACATCAACAATTTGTGCAGATTTGTATTTGCAGCCCAAGAGTAGAGAACAGTAACAGTGGAAAAACTCTGCTGCCTCAGAGTCATCTGAGATGCAGATTCCTCTTTCCCACTGATTTCTGAGGCTTTCTGAGCATGATGTTCAGCTCATGGTTTAACTTGAGGGGAGATTTATCCTTTAGTCTCTTATATAGTAGTTTTATTTCAAGTGGGTTTATTTATTTCATGTTAGTTTATACAGGTTGCTTATGCATTTGGGTATACATAACTTTAATTCAAATCGTTGTAAAATCCTCTATGCAAAGTGAAGGTAAATGTTCACTCTACCTTCCAGGGAAAGTTTTCTAACCATAGGGTCAGTTTGTGACCAGATTTGATCATCCTATTTTAATGTGACATCTTTTATTATTTTTTGTTATCAATTTCTTAATAACCGGACAGTCTCCGTCAGAGACAGTACTTTGTAAGGTTTCATGTTAGAAATGATCATTCTTCTTTTTAGCTTATTGAGATATATCTGATTTTATATACTGGAAAATTAACAGGTTTCTGCTAGGTAAATTATAAGCACATGTAGGGATGTCAAAGGATTTTTATGTTAGATTATATGGGAAATTGTAAACCAGGATCTGTCGAAAAGTATTTCTTTCAGTTTTTAAAAAGGGAGTTACAGTGTTTTGATCTTAAGAAAAAAAGGCGGGGGAGGGGGAATATGAGAAAACAGCAAAAAACTCAGTCTTAAAACAGTCTTATGAGTTTGATGTAATGCAAGAAAATGTAGGTCAGTAGTATATTCAGTCCAGGTTCTTGTCTCCCAGTCAGATTTACATTGGAGACTTATTATCTATGATATTTCAGTGTGGCTGTTAACATTTTGATTGCATTTCTTCCAGATGCATACTGACACCATACAGTTTCTAAACAGGAATGCTTGACCCACTCTTCAAAAGTAGGGGAAGAACCCCTGTTCTTCCACCCTGTTCTTGATCAATGAAGTTGCTGCCCAGGTAGCTGCCCAGATTTCCTCAAATCCAATAATGTAAACATTGAAATATGGTGGCATTTATCTAAACATTAAATTGTGACATTATTATTTTGAAGAGTTAAAAATACTTGCAAAATATCTGGTCCTTAAAAAAGTTTCCTGTCTGGACCAGCCATAGTACTGGTAGGGGATCATTTGTTCACTTCATCCAATTCTCTTTCTCATGGTGAAAGAGTACAAAAACTAAAGAAAAAGCTAAGGTTCCTAGCCCCGCTCTTTTTTCTTTTTATCTCTCCTTTTTTCTTTTTTTTTTTTTTTTTTAATCTTCTCTGGACTTTTTATAACAGAACATGCAAAAAATGGATTTCACCAAGATCTTTAGCTCATTGATATTTGACTTGCCAAGGCCATTATATCTACTTTGACTATTTTAAAGGTAGTTTGCTACAAGAATGAAAATAGTTCAGCAAATATCTGTGAAGCAGGAATTTTTGAGTGCATAGGAGAAAAGAATATGTAGCTGTGTGATAGCTATATAAATAGAGAAAGAGCAGCTGTCATCCAGTGCAAAAAGTTCTAAGAAAGTTCTATTTAGAAACAGTTCTGCCTACATAATATTTTCTACTCCTTTTTATTGTGGACTCTTATATGATAAAATATTTGTAAATTTATATAAATATGCCAGTGGGTGGAAATGATTTTGGATTTGCTTTTGAAGGGAAATATCTATTTTTATTGACACTTCAGGTTACTTCTTACTGTATCAAAACCATTTTACCTGCCGCCTTATTCCTACACCCAGGCAATGCTTTTAATGTCATTATATAGCATTAATAGTGATTATTATAGCTTTACTATGAAGAATAATTCAGCATTTATTTTGTAGCTGTCTCTGGAAAACAATATCATGATATGTGTGTATATAGTGAGCCTTTGAGAAGCCTAGTGTCTATTCTAAGGTAATACTCAAAGCTCCCTGTATGGTTAAGTGTTAGAGCTTTCACATGTTTGTGGGATGATTTCATTTGAAGGTAGATGGGGTGCACTGTTCACAAACATCCCTTTCTTTATTTTAAACAGTTACTTGGACTATGATGCATAAATTTTAGAAAGCTAAAGTTAGAGACTGCTAAATGCTGTTCATAGAAAAAGTAACAGGACATGCTATAAAAGGGTTACGATCTGTAAGTCAAGAAGGAGCTAGGAAAACAAACAAAAAATAACTGTGGCACACTGAATGCTTTGGCAGTAGTCACAAACTCTTCCTACTTGCTTTCCATATAAACCCTGGACTAGAAGTCCACAGCTGGAAAGCCATGAATTTAATAAAATGTACAACAGCTACAGTCTACTATGAGCAGAACATGGATTTTGACTAGCATTTAGAGAGGGAAACAGAAGAACAAGAAACAAAATTATATGTGTGTTTGTGTTTGCACATGTGTGTTTGTATGTGTGTTATAATGACTGCATCATGATGCGAAGTGTCCTCATTTTGACGTGACAGCCTTCTTCCTAGGCTGAAAACATAAGGTGTATGTTCCCATGTCTCTCTCCTTATATTTCTGACCTGGGATGTGTAATAATTCTTATTATGCATTTGCTATAGCATCTCTCTACATTTTATCCCTACCTGAAATTACTGTTATCTCTAGTGTTCATCGTGAAAACTCTTGAAAATTATGTGTCTGTGATCACTGTCCATGTTTACTTCAATTATGTAATATATATATTTACACAATTACAAATATTATAATAGAACCTCTAATCTAAAGCTTCACTATAGCTTGTTTGCCTGAAATTTGGTATTTGTTTCCTCCAAACAGATGCATAGTAATGCATATATTAGGTGATTTGATTTCTTGAGCAACTGGCCTTATGTAGGAGGATTTTCGAAAGCTTTTCACAGATTTTTAAATGATGGAACTTGAGAAATATTTTTGAGGGGAAAGGCTCCCTTGATGATATGAACTGTTATCAGTCTAAATTTTAAGATGTATCAGTTCCTACAGTTTTTCAAAGTATATTTTACTTTTTAAATGGGTGGGTTTTTCCTTTGGTAGTTGTACATAGAGACACTATTAACAAAGGTTCATATTACGATAGCATAGCATAAAAGCTCTAATTGTCAAATGAGACATACATTGCATTAAAAATAATCTTAAGTGCTTTTGTTGATATGAAAATTCATTCCAGAGATCTTGAAAACCACATGTCACCTTTTTCTTTCTGTTCTGTGGTCTTCTTCAAAAAATAAAGTCAGCTTTTTTCTCCAATGATTTGGTCTTGTTGGGGTATTGAGTGTGCTTATTTTATAATGATTTTGAAAGTTTTGCTTCTCAGAGACCTTCCCATTTTCTGTCAGAATTAGATATTGGATTTTTATTAACATGGTTCATTATTTAGATGCTTACTGTTCGCTGATGGGGAAAAAATAGTAACTCTGTGAAACATTACATTAGATCATCAAGCTTTGCTTTGAGGGAGAACCATCTTTCTGTCTGTGATGCACATGGGAATAGGCTCTATATTAGGACCAATTAATTCTCTTTCAAGAAAAAAGGTAAAAGGATAGGAGGAAGGTAAAGACCAATGGAGAAAACTGTATTTTTGAGATTGCTATGATGCTTTGAACACGTGTGGGTTGTTCTTATGTGCTGCATTTAAGGTTGTATACATTTTGTCATTTATATGACAAAGGTTTTCCATGTCTGTTTTAAGGGATTGTGAAATACTGCTAATGCATTTGACTAAAACAATTTTTTTGGTCTGATTTTCTTTTACTGAGTTTTTATGCAAATGTAGAGAGGAAATGTTACATGCAAGGGAAGAGTTTATCTGATTTTCCTGTTAAGCATCTTTATTGACAATTTTTACATTGCTTGGGAATCATGTCAAAGCACAGTCCTATTGTGCCAAGAGCTTGTGTAAGATCAGCTTCAGTCTGAAGCAGTTGCTGGTGGTGTTATATAGAATCCTTCTCTACAGGCTGTTTGATCATGGGTCAGAAAAATAAACGTATGGAACGTTAGGGTTAGTGCACTGCTGTATTGTGCATTGTCAAATAAAAAGCTTAATGCAAATCAGCTGCTGAGAGGTTGTAGTGCCACCTTTCATTTAGTTAAGGTTTTAGCTTTGGCTCCACTGTCAGGTTTTCCCTTTCAGTGTCAAAGATATTGGCATGGTACACTGGAAAAATATAAGGAGATTTAATTAGTGGATGTATTGGGATTACCCTGGGCTGGTAATACACTGTGCTTTTTAGGCTTTCAAATGCTCTTTAAGATTGATGTAAAAGCCCAATGAAAAGTGTATGGAGTTATATAAATGCCAGAGAGTCCTTTCTGAAAGGTACAGTGTGTTCCCTGAAACATTTCAATTAAGGTTCATAAAATACAGAAGCACATTTAACATTTAGTGAATATTTCTGTGAATACAGTAGAGCTCTTACACATTTGATCAGTCTTTAAGCAAACAAACGAAAGTTTAATAGTAACCATATATTGATGTATGCCTGTTAAGTATAGAAACAAAAAACATTGAAAGCATCAGTACCCTTTATCTTGCTGCATCTTCTAGCATTTATTCTAATAGTTGTTTTAAAAGCTATATCAGTTGTAAATAAAAAACTTCTGAGAGAAAAAGCTTATGGTCTGTTGTTTTGAAGTTTCACAACTGCATTTAAAATGTTCCTGACAAAATTAATGTAATATGGTTGCCAAGGATATTTGCCAGAAGTGAAGTTTTAGGTAGTTAAAGGAGGTGGAAGGAAGAATGAATGATTAAAAATAAAGTTATTGCAAGCTTTGTAGCTTTTAGGCCTGAGTAACTTATTAGATTTCAAAACAGGTTTTTATTTACTTACTTTTAAATTGCCTGTTTTCATGTAAAAAAAAAATAAATAAAAAATAAACAAAATAAAACAAACAAACAAAAATCAGACACACCAAAACTAGGCCCAAAATATTTCTCCCTATGAGCAATATAAATAAAACAAAAATCTGATTAAGGTTCCTTTTTTATCTGTCAGTTTTAAGAATCTATTTTTGGGTAACAGCACAGGTAGGCTTTTATGTGCAATAACATTGTGCTGCTTCTATTTGATAAGAAAAAGTTAAAACATACATGTGCAAATCAGATTTTAATTCTGAAATAAGAGGAAAGAAAACACATTTTATGTGCTGAAGAGTATAGCACATAAAAATACAAAGTAATTTACATAGGTTCCTTAGAAAAAGTAAGCATGAAATGATTGTGGCAACATCATAATCAGAATCTATTTGGATAGTGGTTTTCCTGTTTTGCAACCACATGCAAACTTCTGTCGTGGACTTCAGTATTATTGAACATAAATAAAAACATTTTTTCTGGGTTTTTTTATTTGAATGGACAAGGGTGATGACCACCTACTCTACATGTTGTCATTTTCTGTGGCAGAATTATTCTTCTCTGGTGTATATTTTATCTCTTCATATGTAAAAGACAATGTACAATAAATGACCCTAACTCGAACTTGAATTAAAACTAATTAAAAAAAATAATAATAATCATCATTTTATATTTTCTGTGTTTGCACAAGAAAAAAGTTAAAGGCACTGATTATTTGGTAAATTGAATTTCTCTAAGTCAGCTATTTAAGAAACCAGATCTGTATTTTAAATATGTATTTGAAAAATCATGTGACAAAAAGTATGTATATACATAGCTGAGCTTTTGTTCGCAGAAACATGTAAAAAGGAGTGGATGTAACTGTTAAACAGATGAAAATTATAAATAATCTGACATTTTACTTTAGACACTAATGCAGTCTGAAAGCTTTTAAAGTGACAGAAAATTCACCAACTTCGGTTGTTCATAGGCTTATCTTTGTTATACAGGTTGGTCATGTAGCTGACAGTTTTCCTTTTGTGTGACTTTTGAAATTATTGTACTCTGTTATCTGAGTGAAAAGCTAGCAGAGTTGTGTGAAGGAATATGACAGCATCACTTCAGAAGATTAAAGACATTCCGGACTGTACATGTATAAAATTTCTTCACACTTTTTTTTCCCCCCACTCTTTTCATGTTTGTTGCAGTAGAAATCATAAGATGTAACCCCTGAACAAAATGTGCTACTGATGCACTTTAAAACTGTATCTTACTCTACATGAAATGTACTTTCACACAGTTGTATTTCTTTATGGGATATTACGTCCTGGATTATATATAAACATTGTAAATATCCTAAAATGTAGTGTGTTTGGTCTGTAACATGACATAGAATATTTTTATTATATTACACCTTCTACAATAACACAGATTGTAGAATACCCTTTAGCCACTTAGTGTCAAGTCTAATGAAATTTGTATTTAGCATCGACTGTTTTACTTTCAAATGTTTTGACAGTAGTCATCCCTGGTAAGTACTTTTCCTGTGAGGCTCTGGTAGCAGGGATGGAATCTGATCTGTGTTGTATTTCAGTGTGTTGTCTGCTGGCCTGGAGAACACTTGCATTAGCTGCATTGATCAATCCACATCACATCTCATCATTTAGGAGACAATTAATACTGTGGTGTAAAGACTCCCCAGAGCATTTTCTTAGAGCTGGATTGCTTTACACAGAAACCACAGGGGCTGTTTGCAAAAGGGGGAGGAAGCCAAGTAGGAAGAAAAAGCATTAAGGCGGCTTTGTCTATGAACCAAGTTTCATTTTCTGTGGTTACTTCCACTTATGTCATTTAAACTCCCGTTTTTGACAGTGTTTTGGCAAAAAGATTAGGTTGGTGCAAAAGGAATTGTGGCTTTTGCATTGTTGAAATTTGCCATTTGATATTGGAATACATTCTTAAATAAATGTGGTTATATCATTTTAATGCACTTTTCTCACTTTGTTTTTTTTTGGTACTGACTTATTACTTGCTGTTTATTTTATATTTATTTTAGACTATGGAAATAATGTTAAACAAAAAGCAAATTTGAGTGATTTTCTTATTCGAGTTCAAAATGGGTTGCACAGCAGTGGAGACAACTCATAACATCAACAATGCATTTGGCCCAGGAACTGCTAACGAACATACAGTTCAGTGGTGGTTCAAGAAGTTTCACAAAGGAGATGAGATCCTTGAAGATGAGGAGCATAATGGTCAGCTATCAGAAGTTGACAATGGCCAACTGACAGCAATCATTGAAGCTGATTGTCTTAAAACTACATGAGAAGTCACCTAAGAACTCAACGTCAACCATTTTATGGCCATTCGGCAAGCAAATTGGAAAGGTCAAAAAGCTCAATAAGCGGTTGTCTTGTGAACCGACCAAAAATCGATAAAATTGTCATTTTTCAGTGTCGTCTTCTCTTATTCTATGCAAAACCAACCATTTCTCAATCAGATTGGGATGTGCGACAAAAAGTAGATTTTATACAACAACTGGTGACAACCAGCTCAGTGGTTGGACCGAGAAGAGCCTCCAAAGCACTTCCCAAAGCCAAACTTGCACTCGAAAAAGGTCATGGTCACTGTTGGTGGTCTGCTGCCAGTCTGATCCACTACAGCTTTCTGAATCTTGGCAAAACCATTACATCTGAGAAGTCTGCTCAGCAGATCAATGAGATGCACTGAAAACTGCAACACCTGCAGCCAGCAGTGGTCAACAGAAAGGGCCCGATTCTTCTCCACGACAAAGCCCGACCGCATGTTGCATAACCAACGCTTCCAAAGTTGAACAAGTTGGGCTATGAAGTTTTGCCTCATCTTGCCAACTGACTACCACTTCTTCAAGCATCTTGACAACTTTTTGCAGGGAAGACGCTTCCACAACCAGCAGGATGAAGAAAATGCTTTCCAAGAGTTCGTCAAATACCAAAGCAAGGATTTTTATGCTACAGGAATAAACAAACTTCTTTGTTGTTGGCAAAAGTGTGTTGACTGTAATGGTCCCTATTTTGATTAACAAAGATGTGTCTGAACCTAATTCTAATGATTTAAAATTGCTGGTCCAAAATTGCAATTACTTTTGCACCAACCTAGTATTTTGAAGTTAATTTGTTGAAAACACACTGTAACAGGTCACATGAATGTTCTAAATCTTGCTGATGACAAATATAACTTACTGTTAAGAGTCTATTCAATTTAACTTTATATTTTATCTCAAGGATTTTTAATGTGACAACTTTTGAAATACTGATTGACATGTTCAAATCCTAATTTTAATTATTTTTAAATAACATCTTTTAATAGAGAAAAAAATGTTTGTTTCTCATTCTGTCAGTTTTTCTTTATGATTTCTTCTACAAAGTTGAATTTCAGCGTTACCTGATACTGTTTCTTAAGAAAAAAAGATTTTAAATGTATATGAATAAATTAATGAGTAGGCAGGGCATTTAGTCTTCTGTTTCATCTTTGAGTAATGAAATATTGAAGGTTTAGATATCATCTACAGAAGCAGGTGAGAAACATTGACTAATAAAAACCTTTTTTTTCTTGCAGATTGCTAAGGTTACTGTACTATTATCAGGAGGTTACTTCTCTCCCTGGTCCATTTCTCTAATCTGTGTATTGCCTTTGATTCTGTGTGGATTGTACAATGATGAGGGCAACTAGTATCTTATGAACTTCAGAAATAATTGCAAACTTGTTAGCATTTACCACATTGTTACATTTCATTTATTTAAGTAGAGTCAATTAATTTTTTGTCAGAAAATATTCAGGTGTGATCATGTCAATATTTACTAGGAATATGCCAATGACAAAATGTATATTTATTTTTGTGATAATTCCACGGCTCAAATTTCTTATTTTGGTTCCCCTCCTGTAATCTTGAAGTGAAACTAATATAATGATAGTTCATATTATAACTTTCTTCTGTTAGTAGGATTGTTCTACAGGTATTTGAGAGTAAAAACATGGATGAGAACTAATCAATCTGAGTACATCGGAAATGTACATAAAGTGTTTGTGGAAGCATGTACTACATGAAATTTCAAAGCAATTTTACTTGGACATTTAGGTTGTCTTTTTTGGTATTTCTATAGAACAAAAGTGGAAACTACAATATTCCCTTTTTACGTTTCAGTTTTTCAACTTCTGTTAGATCTTGTTTTACAAGTCAAAACTTATTTTGTGGAACCTATTTAAGTAGTTTGATATGTGGCATACAGAATGTTTCAGTACAGTGTCATACTTGTATCCTTAGAATCGATACTGTATTTTTAATATTCTTTGTTCTAGTGAGTGATACTCTAGTGATACTCTAGTGAGTATCAAGCTCTACTCAATATGTAGAACTGAACTTAAACTTCTTTAAAAAAAATAAAATAAAAAGGAAAAAAAAAATATAAAGCCATACAAAATCATCTAAAACCAGCCTAGTCACCAAAAATAAATCAAGTATTTTTCCACAGTTCTCCATCCATCTTTGCCCATCTGGTAGATGCTTTCAATTAAGAAATCAAAGAAATAAGGACTGCTCTATTTGTAACACAAGCAGCACAATTTCAGTTTGGAAAAGGTTTATGTGGCAATATAGGCTTTGTCTAAGCCTTTCAGGAGAATTATAACTAGAGCTATGGTAGTTATTTGATATTTGTTGCTAATATGCACAATATTACAAATTAAATGAGGTGATATACAAAGACAAGGTGAATGTGGCACATCAGATTCTCCTGCGGGCTACAGGGGTAGGCAAGTCATTATTAGAGTCAATGAAATTAAAGGCCAGAGTGAATAACGGTGAAATAAGGGAGAGGGACTCATAGCCAATACAAGAAAATAATGTGCTTCACACTGAAGAGGAGAATTAAGCAAAATGTTACAGAGCAGAACAGAATGGTTAGAACTGAAAACCAGGCAAACCTGAAATGACAAGAAATGGAGAGTCACACTTTGCTGCAGATGTTGGGAATGAGCAGTATGTTCAAGGACTCTTTTTCTTAAGCACCGGTCCTGTCTTTACAAATGAGTACTGTGGGAAAGCATCACCTCCTCTGCTTCATTGCAACCAAAGGTCTGCTATTCTTATACATAGAATAAATGCATATGTCACCTATCAGACCTAATTGGCAAGTGTATAGTATTTTCTCATGATCTTAGGACCCGGATGCGTAGAAGGTAGTCAGTGGAGTGTACGTGTCCCGCATGAATGGTATTCAGCGTAACTCTAAACAGAAGTTCTTGAAATGTAATCTGTGGAATATCAACTACGTATTTGGTACAAGCTTTCATGATATCCAACTGCTAAGTCACATGAAAGACAGCTAAAACTCTATGTATTCAGTAAGTAATTGTGGTTATTTCAGGGATGTTGTGAGGTATGGAGGTTAGAAAAGACAAAGTAGATACTTGAATACATGAGTTCAGTTAGCCTTGAAAGGTCTTGCCATAATTTGCTGTTATTTCAAGAAATGATGTAATGTCTATGCTAAATGAATATATTTGTAGTTCAGATGTTCATTGCAAAAGCTTATTCCAAGTACCTCTATAATACTGGCTATTATATTCAACTTTTTGTTACCTAAAAGTTGTACAATGTTTTAGAATAATCTAGAACTAGGCCAAAATAATTTAAAAGACATGTAGTCTGCACACATTTATCATATTTACTAATATTTCCAACAAATGGTTTATTTGGGTCTTCTCTGTCTCTCTTTCCCTTCCTTTCTTTCTGTTTTTCTTTCTGTCTTTCTGTCTTTCTTTCTCCATATTGGCTTGTAAAGTTATTTGTTTGTAGGATGTACACAAATAGGAGTTGTTTAAAATGTCTTCAGATCACTACTGTGTTATCCTTTGGAAATCTCTGCTTTTGTTTGTATGTTTATGGGGCTGTTGCAAGTTGGTTTTGCAAGGTTTCTTTTGAATGCCATCTTTATTCCATAACTGATGCAGTTTGTGGGATTTTGAAGAATCCACTTCATTCAGATCAACTTTTGGTATTTGCAGGTACTACAGAGCGGGTGTGTCTGATCCAGGGAACAGTTGAAGCACTAAATGCAGTTCATGGCTTCATTGCAGAGAAGATTCGAGAAATGCCTCAAAATGTGGCCAAGACAGAGCCTGTCAGCATTCTACAGCCTCAGACCACTGTTAATCCAGACCGCATCAAACAAGTGAGTTTTTGGTTGGGAATAGAGAGTCACAGCAGCTCCTTAGAAGTCTTAAAACTTTAAGGCTGCAAGGGGTCAACATAACATGTTCTTTAAGGAAATGTTATTTTAACCTTTAGTAACTTGCTGGTCCTCTTTTTCCTTATACTTACATGTTCCCTGTTTCTCAGCGGTTCTTTCAGACAGTGTTTTGTAAGTTTCCATGCCACACTCTGATGTGTTTCATAAACTTTTCTTTACTATGTAAGGTGATAATACAGTTCTAGGTTTTAGTTAAATATCTCTGAATTTTAATATTAAATGGTGACCCTCTTGTAAATCTTCAGCGTTACTAAAAATCACAGATCAACTGAATGATTCCTGGATTTATGTATATAAAATAAAATAAAATATATATATTTTTTAGACCCTATCTTAGATACTTTAAAATCTTAACCTGTAGGAACTTGAAACTATAATTTACTTGGGATGTTTACTACAATTTCAGGGTATGTTATTTTGGCATCTTTTTGCCTATTTTACACTGACTTTTTGCAAAACTTATGGCCAATGCAAAATATATTTGCAAGTCATTATTTATCTAGTATTCTTTAGTTCATTACATTTTCCAGAACAATTTTAATTAAAAAAAAAAAAAAAAAGTTGCCCTGTAAGGAGAATGTGAAATATGTGTCATAAAGGATTTTAAATTATTTTCCATTGTACAGAATAAGAAAATGATAAAGAAAGGAGTGAACATTAGTAAAATTTTGTCTTGTCTCTCTATCCTCTATAGGATAGATTTTAGTTTCTCACCTGTGTTATATGGGAAAAGATTGTTCCGTCCTTCTACGCTAGCAAGATTCAGTGTCCTATAAAGTAATTTGGTAACTGTGTACAATTACTTTACTTTGTATATAGTGACATACACAGAATGCTTATATGAAGATGTTTGAATGAGTTTGGAATGATCAGACTGCTTTAGATGGATGAAGCTGTGCATAAGTCATTGTATATGATATCTAATATTTACTACTATATTATTTTTTCTCTACATGTGATAATTTACATAAAATATTATAATTTATAAGAAAACACTGAAAAGAAAAGCTCTGCTTCTGTAGGATTAGTTTCTCAGTTATTAAACATGAAAATGATAGAGAGAAAATGCTGAAAAGATCTGTATTTTGAATGGCTTTTCTGCTTGTGAAATGTTAGATTTTATGCCAATACTTCTTAACCCAATGGGAAAGAGGTGTTCTCTATTACAGTGAAAAGTGTTTTTCCCCTTTGCAATGAAATGAAGCTCATTTTTAGGTGTCAGGAAGATCCTGAGAAACTAGATTACAGAGCTGTGTAAGGACATACCTAAATACTTCCTGTCTTGTATCTGAAGCTGAAACAGCTTGTCCACAATACTTCTCCAGAAAACTTATTTGTAAAGTTTTTGTGGTTTTTTGTTTGCTTTGTTGTGGGTTTGTGTTTGTTCTTGTTTGAGTTTTTTCTTGGTTTGGTTTTGGGTTTGTTTTGTTTTGGTTGGTTGGTGTTTTTTTTTTTTTAGTTTGGTTGGTTCATTTAGGGTTTATTGCATTTTTTGTTGTTTAGTTTTGGGGTTATTGTGGGGTTTTTTGTTTGTTTTTGTTTTTTGTTTGTTTGTTTTTAAACACAATTCCATGTTTGAAATGTTAAATCAAATTCTGGAGGGATGGACTAGTGAACAGAGCTGCTGCTAGTGAAGATAAGACAGACTAAATACAATATGTAACTTATAAAACTGATATATTGACTGGCTCTACATCTTAAAATTTAAATCTATTACCTGTGTACATATGGGTGAATAGTAATATTAAACTGCAAATACTTGGAGATATGCATGTGTATGTGTTGAACAGCTTTAACCACAATGAATTCTCAAACTTCTCTTTTAATGAAGCAACATCTATTAATGATCAATTCATACACTATAAATATTGACTCCATAAATCTAAAATCCATTCTTTTTACCAAGATATGAAATTGTTAGCTAAGTTCTTAGATAGAGATTTCAGTGAAATAATCTGTCCTCTAGTGTCAGAATATTCTGTATCTTAATGAAAGACATAAACCTCTATTTAAGAAATTAAAAGGATAACATTTTATAACAGGTAATTGTGATCTAGAACTCCAGTGTTGCTACTTTTTTATAGCAGACAGGTAACACCTTTATTAAAATGATCAGGATAATCATAAATTGTAATTCTTGGCTTATTTTTTGCCAAGTTAAAAGTGACCTCTATTCCTTTACACAAACTCTACGTGATTCTTCCTGTCTTAGAGTATTACCCACTAACTTTGGCAGCCAAAGTATTACATTACAGATTGAAGAAAGTAGACTTAGCACTTGAGATTAAGAGCTGATTTGAAATAATAACTGTTACCTTCATTAGGAACTTTGAAGATATTTCTTTTGGTTTTCTAGCTCTTTCTACCAAAAAGCATGAATGAAGATACCTGTAGTTGAAGCCTTGCAATGCCATCCCTGTCTATATGAGCGTACAGCTCTCATTTCTCTGTTGTCCTGTATTTTCCCTGGGCTGCTTTACCAACACTTGCTTCAGAGAAGTGAGCTGAGAAAGGAAGTATCTTCTGGCTACAGTTTCAATGAAGAAAGTCAGTAGGTAAAGCTTTGGCTGACTGCTTGAGTTTCAGCACTTTCTCTCTTCAGGAAAGGCATGGGTATACACAGAGGCTGAGTCTGGCCTGGCATTTCTCCTTACTGATGGAAGTCACTATCCAAACATTCTGGTCTCTCTAACTTTGGCTTTTCAGCTTTGGAAGATTTGCAAACAAGTCTATCTGGTTCCTTTTGAGCCTCCTCCACTGCAGTTTTTCACATCTCCTAATTCTATGGATTTACCAGTTGATACTTACCAGTAGTTCTCTCCTCTAAGCAGGTCTGATAGATACTTAATTAACATATGTTTGCATCTTTTCTCTCTACATAACATAGGCAATCTCTTCACAGATGTCATCCATCTGCTGTTTCTAGCTATTATTTGACAATAACCAACTGATTCCTGTGCCCTTTTACTTCCTAGAAACTGCTATGAGAATATAACTTCCCTACTCTCTATTAGCTTAAGTATCGCACCAACTCTTTCAGACCATGTTGCAACACAGGGGAAGTGATCATAAACTGATCGGGAGCCTGAGCTGGTTCGGCTTTGAATTTCACCTCTAAGTTGATAACAGCTCCTATGAACAATGGAAAAGGCTACATAATGTGGTCTTACCAAATCACCTTCTTCAGAAACTGTTGCGGCTTCTTTGTATGCTAGTTGAATTTTCCTTGCAGCTTTCAGTTGGCTTACAGGTAGCAGGTGTTGTAGCAGCCTGTCCAGGAAGTGTATGGAATTGGAGATGGGCACTACAGACCTGTGTACTATATAGAAGGAAAGATGTGTCATCTTATAGCTAACTCTGTTTTAAGCAGGAGTTGCACTGTTTGGCCTCCTGAGATCCCTTCCAACCTGAATCATTCTTTGATTCTATTAAATGTTTAGCTATCAAAGTCTGGACAAAGGTTTTAGAAGTTCTTCCCTGAAAATCTAGAGTAAAATTTTCATATATAGAACTTACAATTAATGTTTTCATTGGATCCAGCTTCATTTTAGCTTTTTCAGTAGATAATTAACCTGTCATGAATCTTTAACTCTGTTCATTAATCATAGTCCCAGACATTGTATTCAAAATCTGCAAAACTGAACGTCTGAGATCAGATTTGTAAACTCACTTTCTTCTAGTGAAAATGACTAATTTTACTTCAGAAACACTGATCAACAACAACAAAAAGAAACTGTCATAATTTTTAAATCAAAAGTTTTACTTTGAAGTGACTTTAAGAATACAAATTTGAAAATATTGGCTTAATTTTTTTTTGTTTTGTTTTGTTTTTTTCCAAATACAGGATATGAGCTGAGACTATAAAGACTCAGTAGACTTCGTAGAATTATAGTATGGTTTAGATTGGAAGGGACTTTAAAGATCATCTAGTTCCAACCCCACTGCCATAGGCAGGCATACCTTGCACTTGATCAGGTTACTCAAAGCCCCATCCAACCTGGCCTTGAACACTTCTGGGTTGGGGCATTCATAAACTCTCTGGGCAGCCTGTTCCAATGTCTCACCACTCTCACAGTAAGGAACATCTCACTAATATCTAGTCTAAATGTGCACTCTTTCAGTTTAAGATTGTTACACCTCGTGGTATCACTACACTCCCTCATGAAGAGTACGTCCTCATTTTTCATGTAGGTCCTCTTTAACTAATGCAAGGCTGATATAAGGTGTCCCCAAAGCCTTTTCTTCTCTAGGCTAAACAATGCCAACTTTCCATCTGTCCTCATAGGGGAGGTGCTCCAGAGTCCTGATCATCCTTATGGCCCTCCTCTGGACCCACTTGAGCAGGTCCATGTCTGTCTTACACTGGGGGCCCCAGAGCTGGATGCAGTATTCCAGGTGAAGTCTCATGAGAGCAGAGTAGAGGGGGAGAATCATCTCTCTACCTTCTAGACACACTTCTTTTGATGCAGCCCAGGATATGATTGGCTTTCTGGGCTGTGAGTACACATTGCTGGGTCGTGTTCAGTTTTTCACCACCAATACTCCCAAGTCCTTCCTTCCTTAAGAAACCTTCATTGGTTTCTTAAAATGCTTCTCCCTTCTGAGAAGCCTTTCTTGTTTTCATCATCCATTTAAGGCAACAGTCTGTCACATAGATGAACCTTACTAATCTCTATAGTATGAGTAAGTATAGTTTTATAGATCAGTGTGTGTCTTCACCTAGTCAACAATTTCTTATAAACTTTTCTCACTTTTGAATGTAAGTAAAGAGTCACACCAGCTACACTTCTCCAGTGAATAATAAGATACACAGGGGTGTTTACAAGTTGTGAGGAGAGGAAAAAAAACAAACAAACAAAAACAACAAAACCAACAAACAACCAAAAAAAAACACCAACAAGAAAAGCCCTTATTTACTAGAAAGACAGTTCTATACATTAGATCTCATGGCAAAAATTTAACATTACACAAAAACAGGTATACTCTATCTTGTCCCACATGTGCCCTTGACTTAATTCAGGTGCCAGATCACTGTTTAAATTTTCTGTTTCACCAATGTTGAACATCATTTCAATATGTATGCAAAACTGTGTTTTATCAACACAGCCATCTCTGTAGCTGATGATTAACTCTTCATTGCATGTGCTTCAGAAGTGGAATGTGAATACAAGATTTTGTTGGGGCATGAACAGCAGCATTCAACATTTCAGAAATTTTCAACAGGGTTCTGATTCTTAAAAAATTTCTGAAGTTATCTCTTGCCTTGTGATAGCTTTGTAGTTTTGATGGTATTTTTCCAAATCCTGAAGTAACCCAGAATCAAAAGGAGGAGAAGTTTTCTTTCCTTCTAGGACTTGTTTTGCTTGTTTTTTTTTTCACATGAATCTTAGACCCATATCTTTGTACGTGTTTTGATGCCTGAGTCTGGTAACTTACTTGAGTTTTCTGGTATTTCAGTGTAACAGTACCTGATCTTGTAGTAGTTCTGTGTTACTTGGACAGATTTTGAGGAAAGAGAAGGTCCTGATTCTTCCTTGTCCGTTTTACTGTAATCTTCAGACTAAATCATTCTCTCCATCCAGTTGCTCTGATGATCCAAATGGCACCTGCTGGTTTGCTTTAAACACCTTAACCCTTCTTGTCCTCAAACAGAACATGAGATAATCTTTCTTTTACATCATACTTAAAACACTTTTTTTGTTTTTCGAAGGCAAGTCCCCAGGAGTTCATATATTCAGATAAATTACCTCCATAAATACCTATAAGGAAGTGTTCCATCTGTATATGCTTTCTTAGTCTTTTTGTCTTGCCCTATGCCCTGTCTATTAGTTTACATAAAAGCAAAACAAAATGCAAAGAGGATGAAATATCATCAGAATGTATTTTGTTTGTTTTTTGCAGATGTGAAAAGGTAGCAAGTAAAATTAGATCACTGAAGCCATCAAAGCAGCCTTTTTACAATCTGGATTGTAAATGAATTGTTAATCCTTGATTATTTGTCTTTCCAAATTTTATTTTTGAAATGTGTTATGTATTTATACAGTCATTGCTGAGATGAGAATCATTTGTCAAAGTTACAGATTAAAGGAGTTCACAGCAAATGTAAAGAAGACTCAATATGTTTTGCAAAGCAAGTGGTGTGTTTAGAAAGGCTCATCTCTGATACTGTTGAAAGTCTAGTAAGTCAGTCTTTTCCATTGTTTAGCACAATGGGGCTTTGCAGTGCTCTGTTTCTCATTTTAGCTGCAGAAGGTATTCAACTCTTTAATACAAATTAAAAAAAGACACCACCTTTTCTTAAAGGGCATTAAAATATAGGCTTAAGCAAATTAGTTTTGTCATCACATTAATTTCAATGATTTAAAAGCAACAAAATTAATATATGCAAGACTGAAACATAGTATTAACTTAATATTAATAGTCATTTAATGTGGCTAATATTATTACCAAGATTTCCTTTCTTTGACAAGATCTGTAATGAGAAACTAGAAACTGGTAAGCTGCAAGTGCAATTTCATCTTCACATTTAAATGATGTTCTTTGCATACTTTCATGTCTCTAGCCCTGTTTTCAAATGATATGTCATTTTCTGCCTTTTCTTTCTACTTTTCTATATATAAATATACTAATAAGTACTGAGAATTAAGTTAACTGTCTCAGTACAATATTAATTATCTAGGGTGCAAGTACTGAGTTTTTTTAATATGTATATAAAGGTGAGATTTTCATCATTAGACAATTCATTAAGTCATTGAAAAAGGGCTCAGAGACCTTTTGGAACTCTATACAGACAGAGTGTATCTATTCTATACTTCCATTATATAGCTATATCATCACTCTTACTCAAAAATATGAATAATAGAAACGTGATGCTTTGACCATCTTTCTGCACCCTTTAGTATGTTGTGCAGCCTGAGAGCAGTCTCTCATAGTATAGCCAGTTCTTGTGAACAACACAGGGAAGAATATTTTCTTGAACTTTCAGAAAATATTACAACTAAAATATGACTCAATCAGAATTTTGCTTCTAAAATTAAGCTTGTTTTTATTTCTTAAAATCTGTTTTCTGAAATATCTGTTCTAGAAGCTTAAAGTAAAAACAAACAACACTCTCTTACTTGTAAATGTACTCTTCTATTCATTGTATCATAAGTAATAGGAAAGGAAATAAGATTTAGGAAAACATGGAAGACCAATTTAACTGTGACTTTGACTATGCTATTCAAGAAATAGCTTAAAACCTGATCACGAGTCATAGAAGTAATGTGTGGTAGAAGTTCTGACTGCCTTTTTTCTATAACCTTGCCAGCAGTCAACCTGCAATTTCAGGAAAGCTTCAATTACGGTACTCAAGTTTCAGTCCCAAAAATCAAAATTCTGTGATGTAAATTCATCTTATGATTTCTAATCACTTTATGCATCTCATTCCCAGAAGCCTAATAACTACTGAAATCAAGTGCTTGCCTAATGCAAAACACTTGCAAAATTAAAAAAAAAAAAATTAAAAAAATGCTGTGTAATAAATCAGAATTCTTGAGCTCTGTCCAACTTTCTTTGAGAAGTAATTTTGCCTAAAAGTTCCTGCAAAGCAATTAAGAGTATATCAATAAATTACTTATCAGACAGTGGAAATTCAATATGAAGTCCAAATGCCTGTGGTTTTTGTTTTGTTTTGTTTTTAATTTTTGAGAAATTACATTGTGTTGCTTTAATATTGAAGAAATAAATAGATGTGTCTCAAATTAATGTGTCTTTAGAATTATACAGAAGCATCAAAAGGTATAAATTTTTACAAAATGCTGTCAGTTCTTATATATATACTTATATATAAATGCACAGACATAGATGAAAAAATAAGAGCAGTGATGTCAGTAAACAAAGTAAGAGAGATTAAGCCTCAAACACAAACAACCCCACATGCAAAAAAAGACCAAAAACAAACAAACAAAAAATGAAAACACAAACCAAAAAATGTTATTAATATTTTCAGTATTTTGTTGTTGGCATGTATATTTGGAAAACAATGTGTATGCCCATACTTGATTCTTGTTCATTAATACAGTTGTTTTGCTTTTAAATGTTTTTATCTTTTCCCATTGTGTTTTCCACACACTTTTGCTCAAATGGAATAGTGGAATGCTTCTATTTAATAGATGTTATAGTTCAACAGTCACCTGAAATGATTATTGTTGCTCCTTTTTCATTGCAGCCATACATTTCTGTGCTTTAGGAATGATATGAATTGAAAACTCAGGCGCTTCCAGTTTCTTAAATTACTTGTGGTATAAGTTAGTAAGCAATTATTCAGTGTTGAATTGTTCTACATATTTTCTTATAAATCCAGTAGTTAGATTTAGTAATACCTATGAAGAACAAACTATTTTTGTTTTATTAATTAGCCTACCATACCAAAATAATATACAACACAGTAGGCCCTAGTTAGCAGAGGTGTTGATTGAAGAAACTATCAGATGTCTGAAATCATTTAGTCAAAATATATTTTCAGAGTTTTGCTGGAGAACAGTAACTTTTTTTTTTTTAGTTCAGGATGAGAGTTTAATATATAGCTATAATAAAGAAAAGCTATCAAGATAAATTATAGTTCTCCATTCTGTTGGGTCATGTGGTTTGGTTTTGTTTTGTTTATTTTACCCCTCCCCATTGCTTTAAGATTAAATAAAGAAAATCATTTAATGGTGATTTCAGACTTTGATAAGAGACATATTGCATCATCCCACTAGAACTAGAAGTATAATTCTAGAGTCGAATAGGGTTATGCTTGTACAGTCGTGGAATCTGACATTTTTTTTCTAAATAATTTTAGCCTCTTGTGAATGAACCCATGTTATGTACTGAAAGACATGGGAGAATCCTGTATAGTTGTCTTGATTTTCAGAATGTATAGTGTCTGACCAATAGCATTTTACCAAGCTACATATTTTTATAATGGAACGTGGTAGAATTTTTTACTGAAGCCTCTTTCAAGAGTCCCAATTGATGCTTAAGCTGTATATGTTTTATTTTTGTTTTTATTGTTTTATGAGTTACAAATAAGGATCTGTTTCTTAAGGTATTTTTTTCCTGTTTTGGCTGCTTGTTTATGTACAAACTATGAAAAAAATGGATCTTCATATTGCTTAACATACAGCTAAAATATTTGTGTGTGCATATGTACAAGCCCATATTTTGCTAATACACAACTTTATGCATTCACAGTGTCCCAGCTTTCTCATATGCATTAAGAATTTTAGTGCAAAAGTATGTATACCTATTTTATGAGGGACTGTCAATGATTGTAAGTAATGGAACTGCTGAAAGTGCAAAATCTTGCTTCATTTATTTCTAAATAGTTTTGGTTACTAATTATATGACAAATCACACTGTATAGCATTTTAACATCTTATTTCTTAAAGTAAAAGTAGTGTAATTTGGGATATTTTATAATATTTATATATTACATAGATGTAAAAAAACCCACATGCTTTGAATAAGTATTGTATGTTATGTTTTGAAAATTGGAATTTTACATTTTCACTACATTTATAAAAAGAAGAGTTATTCTGTCAGGATCTAATACTTTAAAAAGAAAAATGTGTATATAAAAATTTCAACAGAGCAGTGCTTTTTTGATATGTTCAAGAATTAATGTTAAGCGTATGTATATTATTTAGAAAACATGATCAATAAATATGACTCTTAATTCTTTTTCGTGTTTATTTTGAACACAGGCCTGATAAGTTATTAACCTTTGCTAAACTAAATGAACATTTTTAACACTATTAATAAGTATATTGTAGTAATTTGTCATGAAGGTATTAGTTGCATGTTCATCCATCATGAGATTGATGTTTACATTTTTTCACCTGCCTTTTGATAGAAAAACATCGATGAATATTTTAGCAGTTAGTATATTGCTAAAAACTTAGAAGCTTCAGCATAAAAATTATATAAGATATGGAACACAAGTTTGCTGGCTATAGTCCATGCTGTAGAATGGTGCATTATAAGGTGCCAAAGTAAATGTCTCTCTTTCAGATGTTGGCCCTGTTTGTTTGTAGAATGATAACTGTTTCTAGTGTGCTCATTGAACTTGCTGGAATTTGTGTTTACTATAGTCTTCATTTTCCCCAAGAGAAGGAGAGAGGAAAGAATATATTCCTCGTGTGGTCAGCATATTTTTGAGTATTTATGTGAGTTCACCATCTTGATTTCAAGTCATTAATTTGTTTTTACATGCATAAGCATGCATATTTACATGCATTATTTATCCAGTGGACTTTAAATTCCATTAAGTTCCAATGAGTAGGTGAAATATTTTGTCTTAGGCATTTTTTATTTATTTTAATTTTCTAGTTATGTTACTTTTGTTGGTTTATTTATTTTTTTAACTGTTCAGTCTAAGGCTTGTAAAGGTTGATTTGCTCCTGAACTGCTTTGTTCCCAGACATTGCCATCTTCCCCAACTACCACCAAGTCCTCTCCATCTGATCCCATGACCACCTCCAGAGCCAATCAGGTACAGTATCATCCTACCATCTACACCATACTTTTCACGGGTGACAGCTTGCAAACTGGAGAAAAAGATATGGTGGGTTAAGGATTTTTTCGTTCATTCACATATATACACCCATAACCATAGATATCTTAACTCAAAATTGGTAAATTGAATGAAAAACATTTTTCTTCCTTTAATTTGTTTTCTTTTTAAAATCTCTGATGAAAGCAAAGTAACTTGTAAAATACTCTTAATTTGATTTGATTAATAAATAGCAAGGATACACACTGGTGTGTTTGTAGACAGAGTAAGTCATGGTATATGTATGTTTATGTATATATGCACACACGTATTAACTTCCTGAATCACTTATAAATTATAATGGAATTACCCCTAAACCCATGCTTCATTAGCATGTATATCAACCTAGGCATGGCAAACAGAATTCTTTCTTTATTTATTCACGTTAACAATTTTGAAATGTGTTTGTGGACAGTAACATAGGGGCATTAATTAAATAGTGTATGTAGTAAAGAAAAGTAGATTTGAAATTACAGTTTATTGAAGAATGAAGTAAAATTAAATCTCTCTAAAACCATAGTAAACACATCTAATTAAGATTTATCCATGTCTTATTTTTAAATGCATAAACTGCGTTTTTAGGAGTATTTCAATTACAAGCTTTTATTTCTCTTTGAACTGGAAAAAAGTATGTCCAGTTCATTATGTCCAACTGTTTATTTTTTTGCCTCCCCTATGCAAATTGTTACACTTCATACTATGCTTTTTAGAACTGGTTTATGCTTAATAAATAACTTATTTTTTTAATGTACTCTTAAGCTTATTGTACTTTGTGTTCAAATAATATAAGTATTCAGTATGTGCTAACAGTTTTTAACACGCAATCTGTTTGAGTTAGCTGAATGCTTCTATTTTATCTTGCAAAAATTAGATCAAATACCAGAAAAATTTCTTCACAACAAGCTGATTTCCCTTGAAGTTAACATTTTATTAATTACTGATCCTCTTCTATTTTGTCAACTGCTTAGAACTTGCTGGCTGTATGAACAAACAATTTAACATACAACAGGAACGCAAGCATATTAAAGCAATATATCACATTTTTTATCAACACATGACTATCTGTTGAAAGGGACATCTAATACAGAAAGTAATGAAATTTAGAGAGAAATTGCACAGATAGAAGAACTACTAAGAAAAATACAAATTGTGATATCCCTTACTTCAAAGTGAAGGCCTTCTTCATCAGCCCACTTCCATTCCAGCAACAGTTATTTGACTTCATCATCACTAAATAACAACGATAAAATCTTTGCCAACAGCTAGGGATATTTTATGAACACTCTGTTGAGCCTTTATTATCTCTCTCTTATTTTTAGTATTTCATGTATTTTAATTAGAAGGTTTTGAAAATGTTGAATGCACTTTTTTTTTTAAAGTGTTCTTACTATTTTTCTTTTTTGTCTTCTTTCTCACTTTTTGTGGTGTTGTTTTTTTTTTTTTTTCCCCAATTATGAATATACCCTGATGATCACTATTTGGGGGAAAAGGAAATACTATTTGAGCATGTTGTTTAATTAGCATCAGAGAAGTACCTACTTTGCACCCATTCTATGCATTTTGAATTATCACTATTATAGTGTAGTGTATAAACTTTAAATGACTTTTTAATAGATAAAATACTTATTTTTATAGAAAGTTGTTCTGTGAGAATATTGTCAACTGATGTAGCTAAAAATGACAAACTAAGGGAAATATATGCTTTGTGTCCTGCCTATATCCCACGTTACATCTTTTAATGCATTTTATTCATAACTTATGTTCAATTCAGTTTTCATACAAGTAATCAAGATCTCTTTTGAACAACATTAAAATTGTATATGTGAAGAAGAGTATTGAATTTCTTAAGAGACTTTTGGAACTGCTTTTATCATTAACCCATGAAATTCCTGCTGGTTTATAATAATAATTTTATCTTTCTTGTATTTTCTACTGGTTTCTAGCCCTTCCAGCAGGAAGCACAAAGCACATGATAAGGCAATTAAGATCTTTCTGTTCATTCTAGTGATAAGTGACGTAGCTGGCAATTGTTCCAAGCCTGTAGTAGTGATTAGCATTCAGCACCAGTGTATCGACAAGTATCTGCACTGCAGCTGTTACACAAAAATAGGTTCCAACACCGTAATCTCAAACCCGTCAGTAGTCATGTAAGTACTCAATAGGAGAGAATTAGAGAACAACAAATGTTTGTTTTAATGTATGGCTGTGTAAGATGATTTTCAATAGAAAATAACCATGCAGGCATGGGTTTTCTCACAAGATCTTATATTAGGATAACAGGAAAGAGCTTATTTTACTGGGTGAAAGTCAGGAAATTTAGTGTAAGATTAATTCACAGCATACCCTGATGTATGGCTATAATAGCGTGTTGGGCTGAAGAACATTTAATTTTCTATAATATTTTAATCATGACAAGACGATAATTTTTATTAAAGATTAGTAAGGTGATTAACCAAGGTTTAAGCAGCACAATGCTGGATTGATCTTGGAGTGAGATTTTAAAACTGGGTTGCAGGACTCCCCATAAGTAATTGGAATTAGAGATCTGTCGAGAATGTGTGTTGATGAGCATACCTGCTGTGATCCTTCCCACTGTACGAGTATGTCAGTTGTATTCTCCTGACAGAGCTTACATAGTGGGCAGAACAATTCTGAGGCACACTTTTTACCACAAGAGGAAACTAGCTCTGCCAACAGAGGTCAGAGGAAGCTGGGCAGGAAATCTGGCTTGTATTATGTCTTCCTTTTAATGACTCACTTTGCCTCCATTCAGATGAGATCACAACTCCTTTGTATGGCAATCTCGACTTTTGTTGAATCTTTTTTTTTAAATCCGGTGTTTATGAAACTACCGTTTTTATGATTCTCAAGAAGGGGATAGTCTCTAAAATGTCTTACATAGTGGAAGAAAACAGTTCCTTCATAACTGTTATATGTTGTGTTATACTGAATTGCCACGCATGAAACAGAAGCCTCTGCATTGGAAGTCATATTTGTTTAGTCCTTTTTACAGGAAGATATACATCTGTCGATATTATTGTTGTAAATATCTTGTTTATCTTTTCAGTAGAACATTCTTAGGCCTTTGTTCACATTAAAAATTGATACTCTGCAAACTTCCTAAGGAAGAAAGAACCAAACAGTCAATAGAATTAGGGACATTCCAAGTAACTTTTTCTTCTCCTTCTGTCTGCCTGTCACTGAAAAGAACTCAGTCTTTCTGTACTTTTAGTCTGAGAGCTTCTTTGTTACCCCTCATGAACTTTGTCAGCTTTGTTTATAACAGAATGCTGACAGACATATAGCTGCAGTGGTGAAACTCTTCTGCTGGTGCCTGTGGAGCTGGCGGGAATATAGCTTTACTTTTATTTACCAGAAGGAGGAAATCAATTTTACTTTTCCACAGTAGACTTCAAGTGGGAGTTTCATCTCAGAAGTGACGAATAACACCATTAATGTCATATAAAACATGCTTGCTTTTCCTCTGTAGTACCTTGTAAAAGTACAAGTTTTTTAATATTTATTTTACTAGTTAAGTGACATTAGATAGACAAGCATATCTGTAATTAAAGTGTTTACATATTTTCTTTTGTTTACAAGATTTTTTTTTATCTGCCCACTTTACTGATGCTACTGTTCTTTTAGAGGGAGAAACATGAATGATCTAAAGTTAAGCTTTGTATTTCTCCTTTGTCTATTTGATTTACACTTACAAATGCAGTTGTAAACTCTTGCATGTTTCCTTCTACAATCCTCTCTTTTTTCATGAGACTGAGTGATGGGTAGGAATCCTTTCCCCTTTTATTATGATTTAGGTAGGCTTAAGCTCAGTAATGTAATGAGATTTGTCATCACAATCTTTGTGTATTAACTTACTATGCAAACTTTCTTTCATTTTTGTTTTTTAAAAATGCACTATTTTTTCCCATGGCATTTGCATTTTTTACAATTATGCATTCTATTTGCTTCTTTTTTGTTGTACCTGAAACTCTTATTTGATCATTTCGTGTAGTGTAGTCTAAATTTTATGGAGTGCAGCTAGGTGTAGGATTTGTCCATTCAGTCCTCAATGTTTGCAGTTTTTTTGGAGCATATCTATGTCATCTTGTTGCTGCAATATTTTTCAACCTTTTTACATGATGAGACAGAGTCTGTTTTCTTGGTACTGCCTGTACCAAGCAGGTACAGCACACGGATGTGGCTGTTATAGTCTTGTCGAGGGTTAAGATTGCGGGGTGACAATAAAACCCTGGCAGATGTATTGTTAACCTCCTCTCCCCCCCCACTTCCCCCTTTTTGCCCCTCCCTCTCCCCCCTTCCCACTCAGCACAGGCGATCGGGAGGGAAAGAAGGACAGAGAGAAGAGAGTTGGAAAAATTAAAGATGTTTTACTAATGCTACTAATAAGAATAGAGAAAATAATACAAAATATACAAAACCAATCTTGAAAGTCTCAGCAACTGCAGAGCCGGCCACCAAAGTCCTGGATTAGACTCTGCAAACAAGCGGGGCTGGATTCAGTCTCTCACTAGGCCTCAGTTCTCAGGGACGACCAGCAAGATCCTCTCCTAAGGTCGGCCATAAGCAGAAGGGAAGCGAAAAAGGCAAAAGGGAAAAGGGACGAGATCCTTGTGATCTCCCACTTTTATATGAAGTATTCACGTGAATGGAATGTTATACACAGTTGGTCAGTTTCTTAGTCACTTGTTTCTCGTCGCCCCTCTCACGAGATGTCCATCCATGCTTATCAATAAGTTTGCATTCCATTGCTATGTTTTACCAAAACATGTGTCTGGTTCTCCAGGAAAATGCAGTTAATATGAAGGCTTTAGCTGACAGGCAAAATTCACTGAAAGAGAAACTTGTTTTTAACAAAACCAGGGCAAGTCTGAATAGTAGGATTTTGTTCTTTTGGCTTATATTATCCTTTTATTTTATGAAAAATCTTTAACTTGCTATGGGGGATATAGTTGTACACATATAATGAGAGATAGGGGTATTAATTGGTCTTTCTAATGATTGATGTAGATGATCTCCCTCTTTCTGACTTTAAAGAACAGTCCTGTCCTTGTCTGTAAAATGATTTGCAGATGAGGAGGTATAAAACAGAGGCTGTCTGTAAAGTGTACTGGCAGCTTTTAAAGGGTTGATGAACTTGTATCACTTAATATATAATATGTGGGAGGTGGAAGAATAAATAGGAAAGCAAGCTTTGTTTCAGTCTTCTGTTATCACTAGGACAGAGAATTCTAAAGTAAGTATAATGTCCAACTTCAAATTATAAAGTTTCTATCAGTACATTAATCTTGAAGTATACATAGTGAATTTTAATGATGATCCCAGGATATTAGATAGCCATCGTAGACCATCAAGATACTATCTCTATTTGCCTTTGATAATTTGATGTGAGGGTTATGTAAGATATTCTGTCTCTTATATTTTAACTACCGTTTTCATCTGATTTTAATTCTGTAATTTTAATGTCATTTCTTAAAGTGGTATTGAGAAAATCTGTTTTCTTTTTATGTCGGTCACAGAATGACTGATTCTGAATGTATCACTTGATCTTTCTAAATATCAGTACCCCATATTTAAAAGCAAAGTCATTATAAAGTTATTTAGCATTCTGATAAAAGGTGCTATAAAATAAAAAAACTATTATTACTTTAATTGATTGTTCAGAATATTTGCTGTGGTTCTCTGTGAGATAATTATTTGACCTTTTTTCAGTATGTCAGTTTGTTTGCTGATTAAAAACAACCATTTTATTTACATCTGGAAGATGATATCTGAATTCCATGCACAAAAGTAATATACTGTTTGAAAGAGACTTCATCTAATAGACAGTGCTTCATAGAGACCCATCACTAAAGAATTTAGTACGCCAGATTCTAAAATTATAAATACATGAAAATCATAAATATAATAAACTATTAATATATTGAACAAATACATTATTCTAATTATGGCATCATACCATTTTCTTATTCACAAGAGGATGCATGAGAAGGAAATCAGGTTTGGTGTTGCAGAGGTATTCAGAACCTCATAATGAAGTTTAAGGGAACAGAGTTGAGGAAATAGGCCCTGTATTTTGCTGACTTTTTCTGGAAGGTCTCCAAACTTATGCTATACTTTCGCTGCCTACAGAATATTTCTTCACATAATTTCTCAACATAGCATATTGTTTTGGTTAAGTCTTAGCAAGGACTTTCATCTTCAGTTTTAACAGTTATTCAATTTCACGTTCAGAGTTCTTTTCTGTTTAGGTCTTGCTATTGCTATTGTAGACTTATACAGTAATAATTTTGACTCCCCATTGAACACTGGACATTGTAACAAGGTTGAATGAAAATGCATATGTTAGTTAGAAAAGCATTTCCCTTTCCAGTGTTGAGAAAACCTGTACGTTTCACATTGGTAGATAATTTTATGGATTCATATCTCTGTAAAATGATCTTTTTGTTTCAATTTAATAAGAAGACAGAGTTCCTTTTTTGATTGCAAATTGCCTATGGCACACTATGGACAGCATGTAATAAATAATGTTTGAGATAAAATATCTAGAAAGGGCTTGGGAGAATTGTTCCCCTATTCAAATGAGAGGACTCCAGTAGAGGTTCTAGTGCTTCAGAGGTAACCTTTCCTGCTGCTTTTCAGCTGAATTGCTTCATTTCATCGCTAATCTCTAAGAAGAACTAACCTATACTCCATAGACTAATTGTAGATATTTTTCTTCTGGTTCTCAGGTTCTTATTACTTTTAGTATATTTCTCTTTGACTGCTTTTTCCCAATACATTGCAGTATCTGAGCTCAGCGTTTTTGTTTGCATTGTCTCCTTAAGATATATATATTTTTAGATACTATAAAGATTTTTAAATAACAATTAAAAAAAAAATCTTACCTGCAAATCAGTTTGGGGGTTTTGTTTGGTTTGGGATTTTTTTGGTTTTTTTGTTTTTTACTCTTTCTCATTGTCTGTTTCAATTTTTTCCCTTTGGCCAAGTACGTAGGTAATTCTTAGTGTTCATATTCCTTTCTATTTATTTACTTGTTTCTTCTCTCTCCAAGCACACAGCAATTTTAGGGTTCACTGTCTATTGTGCCTTTCTTAAACATAGGGGAAATGTTGTCAGAAGCATTCACGAGACACGGGGAAAGATGTAGATTCTCACTAAGTCTCTGAATACTACTGACATATAATTCATAGAATGGCATGAATGATCTGCTGGTTGCAGTCCTGTAAGTAAAAAAGTGATTCTGTGTTCACATATCTTGTTTTGATTTTATGCTTGAAAATAATTAGAATCAGTTAATTTCCTATTTCACCTCCTCTTCTCTGTGTAATGGACAGCGTAATTATTCCTTTTCTGTTTAAAATGGATACATGTCTTAAGTCAATTTCGTCTCGTGTTTTGAACTCTACCTGGTTGTTTGATTTTTTTATTTTTTTTTATTATTATTATTTTATCCCCCGTCCCCCAAGATAAAAATCAGGAGAAAACAAAATAGGCATATGAGTACAACTTGGAAAAAAAAAAAAAAAAAAAAAAGAGAGAAAACAAAGGGATAAACTAATTTAAACTAATTTGTTTTTTTCTTGTAAGAAAATAGCTTTTAACAAGATATCACATAGTCATCCCTGTTATATATTCATGAAAACTTAGCCTGCCATCAGCTTTAGTCTTTACTTCAGTCAGTAGTTTTCAAGCTTGTTAAAGGAAGTGAATGGATGTAGATTTTTGAAAATGTACTAAGTTGATTTAGAAAACAAATTTTACTGTAGTGTGACTTTAATGAAGCATGCTTTTGATCTCATTAATTTATTTTTAAATCTATGTTACTTTTGTGAAAATAGTGAGATTTGGGAGAAAAGCTATCGTTACACTTTCGTGTATACTTATGATTTGTGGGGGGTTTATTCACTTTAAAATATTTTGGAGTGGACATGTAAAAAGATAATGCTTTTTGTATTGAATGGATTTTTCTTTAGACTTACATGGATATATTGTTCAAGTTGTTTAAGAGTTAAAAAAAATCTCACACTGTAATTGAAGATCTTATTCTTTCATTTAAGGATATTTGTAGATATGATATGTAATTTTTGGCATTTGCCCATGCCCTTGTACTAAGAAAAGGTCCTATCTGCTTATGAAGATGGATCATTAAATCCGTAAAAGTTGGAAAATTCACATTCTTTGTCAAAATACGGTAAAGGTCTTCAAATATCTTGTGAAAAGGGGTGTTTAATGTTTCCATTTTCTTTGTTCCAACTGTTTTAAGCATACTTCTTTTATCAATACAAAATATAAATAAATAGCATGTTGCAAAGTGCCAGGTGTTTCCATGTTCAAGTTCCATCCCATATAAGCTAGAGGGAAGTTGGCAACATGTAACTCTGTGGTCTTACCAAGATTATCTTTGACTTCAATTCCTTCATGTTCAGGTTTGGTGACATACTGTTTCATTCAGAACTAGTTTGGGGAGAAATGGCCAACCATATTCTGAGGTGTTGTCATGGAGGCACCCCAAAGTCAGTTTTAGGTGGACAACAAATTCCAAAACAGACTTTATTCTGGCCGGAAAAGTACAGCCAATAAACCGACTAGAAACAGGGTTTATACAGTTAGTTAGCACTCCAACAACATAAAATAAAGGTTTGGATACCAGTTGAGGAGATTATTGGGGTGCAGCAAAATGAGAGTAATGAGGATCCACAGTGTGCATGCACACACTCACAAGAAACACACCAGAGCCCTCCGACTCCAGGGTGAACTATCACTTCGCCTGAGTTAGGCAAGGACTTACACTTGCCTGGTTAGGCAAGGACTTCTTCAAGGATATATTTAGTAAATTATCACTCACCCAAATGACGAGGTGAGGCACTGTCAATCCCGGGAAGTTTCATTAGACAGCGTCCCACTCTAAGGGGAAGGCTCTGGCTCAGCAGACTTGCTGCTCCTAGAAGACTACACAAAGGGAATCTTCAGCGGGAACCCCATTTTATAGTCTGATCAGATCTGGATGTGGGTATTCCAGAAGCTTCTCAGCTTCTCTGGGCCCCTCCTCTGCTAACGACCCTGTCAACTGACTCAGGGTCCCATGAAAGAGCCATTAACTGCCCCATTGGAGGCTCCAGGTCTCAGAGGGGGATGTGCAACTGCCACAGGTGTACGGGCAAAAAGTCACTTAGAGTGTTATTTGCTGTTTGAACAAACCAGAGAAAACAGAACATCAGAGCCATTTCAAAAATGAAAATCTGGATGGCTTCATTGCATTTTACTATTATCGGTATCAGCATTGTTACTCTTATCAGTAACATGAAGGTTCGACTCTAAGTTTTCAACTATTCTGAATTTAATTTAGCTGCTCTTGGAGAGCTCAGAATTTATATGATCAAGAATTGTATGAGAATGTGGAAAGAAAGAGATCCTGTATAGCACCGACTATAAGGGAGAAAGGCAATACAATAATTTTCTGACATGTCAGAGGTAAATTGAGTTGAAGCATGGTTAGGCCTAGCCCTAGAAGACCCTGCTTTTGCTATGTGATACTTAATATTTTCTTTGTACCATCTGAAACATTATCTCTTTCCCAAGCTGTTTGTAGGAATAGAGCCACAACACACTGCACTTTCTAGTTTTGCCTTTTACATGCTTTGAGAATTCATCAGATGGTGAGAAGCCGTAGACAGATGTGAGACAAACCCACCAATTAAAGTAGATGTCTGCCTGTTTTGAGTGAAAAAGGATTGTTCTTTGTATACAAATCAGAGAAAGACACTGGTTGACTTATTGCAGTATAGGGAATAAGAGATGGAAGGTTTATTCCTCTTCTGGAGATAAGGTGCGTCTGTTGAGGTCTTTGCCTGTAGTATAGCATCCCAGACTTAAGACAGTCAATACCTTTGTCCTGCAGTAAAAACAACATGTATTTTCTCCTAGTGTTGTACCTGTGGTTATTTTCAGACTTGTTGGTTTTGGGTTCAGTGTTTTTTGGTTTGATTTGTGCTTATTGTTGGTCATTTTGGGTGGGGTTTGGTTTTTTCGGTTCTGTTTTTTTGTTGCTGTTGTTTTATTTCTCCTTCTGAAAATAAATTAAACTCCCTAAAAGTAGTAACACTTATTAAGAGGCATAGTTTACAAATAGTGGATCAGCGGAAGGATTGTGACCATAGACTCTATTCAGCATGCTTAGAAATACCCAGTGGCTGAGTTCAATGGTCTGTTACATCCCAGTGATTCACATTTGAATTGTTGCAGTTTGTAGCCTTGAAGAGTATTTGGCTAAGGGTACAGATTGACTGCTGGCTGCTTGGCCTTCTGTTTTCTGCCTTCTTCTCAAATGACACCTCAGCAAATGCAGCCTTAGAGATCAGTGTCTTTTTTTTTTTTTTTTTTTTTTTTTGTTCTCACATTATTCAGCAATAATAAGCTACATGACAAAGTATTCATTCAGTTGAACTTGGCACTGGTAATTTGGAAGATATTAGAAAAGTATGTTTTAAATTTCTGTTTCTTTAAAGTTTCTGAAAGCCTGCAGTTTGGCAACTCCACTGCAGTGTAAATTCTTCTTTCATGTTTCTAGTAACCTAACACATGATCTCCATGCTTCTCAGCTTTTTATATTTACTGTTCACTTGAACTAAACATAAGTGCAGTAAAAATATTTAGATCCACTTTATTCTCTTAACAGTAATTGTAATAATTGTTATAATAAACTAACAGCTGCCCCCTACCCATGAGATATTGAAGTGCAGTCTCCATGTAAGCTCTTTTAAATTGTTAGTGCTTAATGGAATAAAACTGGTTTATGAAACAGATTAAACTGTGATTAATGGTGTTCTTTAGTAAAGGGTACTGAAAAAAAAATGCAGGTCTTCCAGATCTTCTGCAGACCAGTGCTCATGTATAATTAAGTCATGCATTAAAAAAGAAATCAAGTCAAAAGATAAGCAGGTCTTTGTGGAATATTTATTGTTCATAATATATTTTAAAGGTTTAGTAAAATAAGTGTGTAAGTATTGTCTAGAACCAGTATTACCACATTCAGTTTTAGAAACAGAAGGAAATAACAAGTAGTTGTTTGTTAAAGACATTTCACAGGTTATATTTCACCTGTATTTGAGCATTTAAGAGGCTGTTTTAGATAAATTCTTGCTTTAATTATGTCAAAAGTAATTAGATAATTAATGTTACACTTCAAATTAACATTTAGTGTAAAGACTGGCTATACACAATGTGTATGTATACACTGAGGGTTGTCTTTACTGCATGCAATTTTAAAGTAAATTGTAAGTTGTGCTTACCTTGCATTAGTAGGAATACATGTGAATGAGGATAATAAAAGGAGGAAGTAACACTTTTGATGGGATGAAAATTCAGTTTTGAAACCTGAATTTAATAATTTAATTTAGAAATTACTAATGTCAAAAAATTGTGTATGTTTTATTAAGAAAGTGGTTTAGCATATAATGATACCATTCTGCTAGGATTATTATTATAGAGTCCAGTTAAAAATCGTGAGCTCTATTACGACTTTAACTACAAATGTTATTATTACAGCAGATATATCATAAATTTAGTTAAATTCCGTAGCCTATGCACTATTCAGTACTTTTACACTACTGATATAAAAAGCCTTTATTTTTGACCTATCTGGATTTTATTTTGATGGAAAGAAATATATATAAATGTGGAAGAAGACTGTAAACTTTTCCATTTAACCATGAGGGAGGTCAGCAAAATTGATGCTTTTTAACATCACCAAGTGCATTCTGTCATTTCACAATGAATAAAATAATATTTCTATTTGAAATATAACTTATTTTTACTGTTGAAATAGTAAAATAAACTTCATTGTTAGCAATAATATTGCATAGTAATATTAATAAAAATATAATTCAGATTATGTGCAGTTTTATGTAAACTTCATGAGATTATAATAATTTATAATGCATTTATTGAGCTCTGTCTAAAAAGAGTCCTTACTGTAGGCAAGTTCACAGTGAACATTTGTTAAATAAAAAAAAGGTACAAATGTATTATGAAGTCAAAATTAGTTAGTAAATCTGTTGATTTCATCACCTTTATTCCATTTTGAGACAGCTCTTTCATTTTTTTTTCAGTTTTATTTTAGTATTTATCCATATGTTTTCTCTCAAAATAAAAATAAATTTTAATCTGCAGAAGCTGAAGAATACACATATAGTGTGCATAGGAGCTTGAGAGATCAGGACAAGAGTTAGATGCAAATACTTTTTCAGCATATCTTTAAAAAGATTTAAATCCAACTTATGAGGATACTGACTCCAAATTTATTCTTGGGAAGGTATTTTTCCAAGTTAATAGACACAAAATTATAAATATGTAATATAGGTATAAAAAAGTCTGATGTATATGTATAAATACAGCCACATACAACATTTGTTCCCTACAGCCTCAGTTTGCATAGGAGTATTTTTTTTTCCATGTGAACATTTATATCAGCTGATTATATAACCAGAATTATTAATATGTGAAAATTATCTATATTCAAGTATTGCCTGTGCCTGGCTTTTATAATGCTTAATTAGAACTTAAAAGTTGGGGTTTTTTGTTGTTTAGTTTTCCTTAATGAAATTTGACTCCACAGATTCCCATTGTATGGGAAATATTACCCAGAGTATAGATGTATGGAACAATATAATTTTCAGATACATGGTTTAATAATAAATATATGCAGCTTTCCCCAGTGAGCTAAATTAAGGATGATCTAAATCCAGGATCTTCATGTTTTACAAGGAGGATGCAATTGCACCTTGAATTATTTCTTGTAATCATATAATAGCTTTTCTTGATAAAGTAGGTTGACTTTCATAACTGGCCTGTGTTAGCGCCTATCGATCTTTTTGGTTCTCTTTACTCAAATAATAGCTAATTTCTGTCATTGCCTCCATTTGCTCCAGTGTTCTTTTTCTCTTTCTCTACTAGCAGTAGTTACTATTCCTTAGTGGCTATCAGGGTTAAAAATATATAACTAGAAATTTACAAAAGGGTAAAACAGAAAGTAGATGTACGTATAAATTAAACATATACATATAAATTGACTGGGGTGAACATGATGTTGTAATCCACCCACTTAACTTAGTTGTAGTTATTGATATATTTCTGGAGACCAGCAGCTTGATATTACCTTGTTCTGTTCCCTGATCTTTGTCAGGGACATAATGCCAGGCTCTGAGATGAAGTTTTTGAATTAGCTTGTCAGAAGACTCTATTAGCATTAGAAGGCTATGGAGTCCTGTAGTAGTGCTTATTAAGTTTGAAGACATCCACCCATTAGTGAAACTATGTCCTTTTTCTAATAGAAGTTTCTGGTAGTTACTGTTTTTTAAGACCTAGAGAGGTATGGTTATTTAAATGCTTTATCTTCAGCTGTCTTTACTTCATTTCTCATTTCAAAACAATTCTCAAATGAGAACTATGAAACAGCTTCCCTGAGAAATTCATTAAGTAGTTCTTGCTATACAAAATTCTTTTTTAATAACTAAGCAACAGTCAGTTCAGAAGGGAGTAAGCCTCTGCTGCTGGTCTTCTTCTGCCAAGCCAGGGGTGCAAAGTAGCCGTAGCCCTTGATACCATTAATCTAGATAGCTCTCTAGATAGACCGAATCCATTTTGTGTAAGTCAATTTTCTTGCTCTTTTTGACCATTCCTATAGTGAAAAAAAAAAGGTGAAGTTATATGGAAAAATCTGTACATCAGAAAATGAATAAATATGCTCTTATTTTCACTGAGGTGACATATTAATGGGGTTAGCACAAGGACTTTAATTCACATTTGTCTCCCCTTCCTTCTTTTGCTGAGAAGAATGGAGAACAGAATTAATAACCCAAGGATTTTAATTACAAATAATGTAGAAGAGGATGTTACGGTTTATTATTATTTTATATTGTGGCCATGAAAACTCAAAGGTTTTCATTTAGACACAGTACATCCATCTTCTAGCGCCTTTATTGGTTGATGTTTGCCATGTTCATTACAGTTAAAAAAGTTACACGTAATTTATCATTCCGCTATGTTTACTTTGTGTGTATTGATTGATGATATTATAAGCTTTATCTTTCATTTTACCTTATAGTTTTGTGATCTTTGAGGAAAGAACATGTGCAAAACTGGTGCAAGGTTAGATCAAGATACACCATTAAAAATGCCCTGTTCTGTCTTTTCTTATCTCTGTATGTGTAACTAAATATAGACTGAATATAAAAGATATCTCTTAGTTAAAAGATATTTAAATTACTTAATATTGTTAAGAGCAGAAATTTGGATCCAAAGGAAGGTTGGAGAATCTCTTAAAATTATTCTGTAACAGAGTGGAGTTTTTTTTCTATAGTATTGTAAAATGGAGAGCTTTCGTTTGTGCATAAGCACACTCATGTCTGACATTATTGCAGCTGTGAGATTCTAAGGCATGATGGGTTGTGGGGAAGGGATGGCTCCATTCATTCTGTCTGTATATAGTAGGAATATGTGCCTGTTTTCCATATGGAGTCATTTGCTTTTGTTTTTCCTTATTGTTTTTAGGATCAGATGAATTGTGAACAAAAGATTTAAAAAGGCAACGCTGAATAAGTAACTTCCGTACTTTAACTGAGCTGGAGCTGTTGGCTAATTACTAAATGTGGTAGGGCTGTTTCTCCATAAAAGTAATCAAGTATTAAGAAGTCGCATATAGATGTATATATAGTACAGAAATGTATATATAAAAAGCATCTGTGGTAGAAATAAATTCAGGTGGTTTGGGGTCTACTTCATGTATTTATATTTCTCTAAGATTTTGCATCAAAACATTTGTCAGTGGGAATGCTAATAAGGAGTTTCTTTTTCTTGGTTTTGTGTGGGTTTTTTTGTTTGTTTTGGGTTTTGTTTTTGTTTTTTACTGTGTGCCTAGTTAGGTGTTGTTAGTGTTTAAAATTTTCCTTCTTTTAAAAACTGTTCGGTATTAGGTATTTATCGCTGAAGGAAAACTGATGTTTACTAAACGAAGTAAAGAACTCATGAAAAAATTAGTATTTATATTGCTCTTAGGAAAACATTTTGTCATCACAGTTTAGTGCTTAGACCTGACAAGGTATCTTCTGCTCTTCTTTTTCATGTTAAAATAGTTTACATAATGGACTTTGATAAAAAGAAGTAAGTTTTTACACAGAGTAATTATATCCTCGATCAGCAATTCACGAATTCTTCATTACAAGATTATTAAGGACACATTCAGGAAAAAGGATGTGCAGCTGTAATTCAAAACTGGCAAAGAATGGGTTAATAGCCATGAGAAGCCAGAACATCTTTAGTTTTTGTGACTGGGAAAGCATAAAAAAGAAAAACACTCCCTTCATCCCAATTTCTGTCAGGAAGATCAATTCATTTTGAAATCTGGAGTCAGTTTTATGATTTTTTAAAGTTAGATCTTATCTAATGCAAAACAGTGGGGCTTTTCTTGATACCATCAGTGAGGTGTATTTTTTTTTTAAATAATGTACATTTTTTACTTTTTTTGTAGATTATTTTGTATAGAGAAGTGTCTTTTCAGAAATTTCAATAATGAATTTACATTGTAATTATATGGTGTCTTTCAGTCAGAAGCATCATAAATTACTATATTAAATAGCACTGTAAATAGTCAAACTTTTGTGAAACCCATCCTTGACTCTGTGAAATGTCAGCAGGTATTCATAGTACACCATGCAACAAATAAAATGAAGGAAAAAGGAAGATCTTAGAGGGAGGGGGAACTATTGTGAATTTAGCTGGAGTGTAGGGTTAACATTCTACTGTCACTGAAAGTGTCATTCAGACTTTACTGGCCAGAGCAGTTGTTATTCCTGCTTTCTGTCTTCTTAAAGGATGTTTCATCTGAAAAATGGCACAGTCAATATAGATGTCTAGTTTTTTATGTATACTACTTGCTCTTGAATCTATGATTTTTTTTTACTACTCTTGTATAATTTAGTATGTAACCAGCTCATTTTTTCTTTTTTTAATTATAAAAAGTCGAAAGTATAAATGAAGCTACTCGAAATACATTACACTTCCCTGCAAATGTAATTTGAAACTCATGAAACATTAATGCATAAAATATGGAAAGTTGTTTTTATGCTACACTGAAAAAATTGGAAATGTTAAGTTATTTCTCTATGTTATTAAAACTATGTATCATAGAGAATTCATGAAGTGTTTGGACTTCTGATTCGTTTTTTCATGAGGGACAATCCTGAAACTACTCAGTGACTTTTGTGTGTGCATATGTGTGCGTAAGTTTTTAATAATACTAGTTCAGAACTAGATAATCTGATAAAATCAACCACCTGTATAACCAGTGTTGTTTTAATAATTATTCTTTATCCATACACAACTTGCATGTGCACACATTTAGTAATTACTGCTTTTGAGGGAAGTCTCTCTATTTATAAGTCGAGAGCCTACACTCACAGTAATGACAGAATGGCAACAGAAGCAGCAACCAGAGAATTTTTGTTTGTTTAAACATGATTTAATAATTCCTTGCTGTGAAAAGTTTGCTTTCCTAATTATATCTCTAGTTAAAAACATGAAAGAAAAATTTTAATGTTCATACTTTAAAGTGGGCAGAAGCGTAATTAGGTAGTAACTTAAAGAAGTAGGAGGTACTGTTTTCAGTCCTCTAAACAGTCAAGGTTTAGTATAAAATATTAATTGAAAAATAGTCTAGATTTAAGCCAAAACAGCAAATTGTGTAAAAACAACCAACCACCACCAACAAAAAATCTTATGTATTCTTTTCCCTAATAAAACTTTCTCCGTCTTGGTTCCAAGGTTCTAAACCTCATGATTTCAGATGAAAATTATTCCTGAGCATTTAAGCTGAAGTTAAGATTGTATTGCATGATAGTTTTTAGGACTAAAAGGAAATAAAGCCTTTCAGAAATGCAGCTTCAGCTGAGAAGGAGGTTTGAGAACTGGAACAAGACACTTGTGATAAAAACTGGAGTGGGAATCGGCCTACACTCCTGCTACAGTGTACTGGCAATTTTTTTTTTTCGGATTGGTTAATTTGATTTTGAATTTACTTGAAAGAAACAGTAGTTATGAGGGCAGAAATACCACAAAGAAGCAACACAGAGAAATATAAGAATGACATTAGTCTTGCAGTAATTGCAGGTAAAATAGATGAAGGAAATACTACCAGTATGTGTGCTGCTTGCAATGAGAAGAAAATCTCAGGAACATAAATATGTCTAGAAGAAAAGATGTGCATTTTGTTGAGGAACAAAGTAGCAGCTAATCTTTTCCTATAATCCAATTGCACTTTTTCACAGAATATTTCAGTTCTATATATCCTTTTACAGAAAAAGAGAATTTGAATTGGAATGGCATTTACAGAATTTAAACAGAATCGGGGAACATAAGCAATAATTTATTATATAGGTTTATTCATGTTACGCTATGATCTAGCTAAATTTACAAAGAACTGCTCTTTTTATGGGTATTTGCTTATTTTTGTAAATAAATATCAAACAGACCATTAGAAAGATGTCTATATTCCTTCTAAGTATTTTCTCTAAAAAGAAAATACGTACTCTTGGACTGAGCAACTAGGAGTTCGTTCAGTGCATGACACCTCTGAAAAAAATAAGTTAATATTTCACCAAATATGCATATGGAACCCAATTCAAAGCTGTTGAAATTACTGAGAGACATTCCATTAAGTTCCTTTAGGGTATGTATGTGCAATCAGTAAAGATTTGCTGTGTAGAGCATATTGTCAGAGGCTGAGTCTGATGTGAACAAACATGGGTCCAGACCAGCCTAGTGTTTCTGCCTGCCGTATGCATAGAATCACTCTTGATCTTTTGGTAGCTTGTTCTACCTTGAACTTGTGATTGGCATTGGGTATGTACCCAAGGGCTTTCCCAGAGTTGTCTGATACAGTGGAGCGTGTCTGTAAATTCTAAGTGCACACAGGCAATGACTTGCCTGTAACCTACTTAGTTGTATTTCTGCTAGAATCCAGTAGGCTTCTATCACATCTTGTGTCGATCCTGACTTTTTCCCAGATTTTCATCATATTGCCACTTCAGTTTAAGGTTAGATGGCATGCAACTACTGTCATCAGTAAAAGCCTACTGTAGCAGTGTGTTTAGCCTGCCCCGCAGAAATAATAGATGTCTCTAACTCTTAATTGACTGCTCCCTACAGGAACTTGTACTTTCAGAATACTCCTTCAACTCCAACTCTATAGTCAAATGAACATCTGAAATAGCATGAGATTTTCTTAGGTATGGAATCCAGAGCCTAGCTGGAGTTTCAAGGAGTTTGAAGTAACTGATGAGCAAAGAAAACAGAAAAAAGGTAAAATGGAATATAGTAATTTAAGTACAGTTTTAAGGGAATAACAGTGATTTGCCTTAGACTAAAATGTAGAATTGTCCCAGATTAGGATTAATTGGTCAGATTAGATCAAACCTTTTTTTTGTAAAGATGTTTCTCTGTTAGGAGAAGATAAAATGACATTACACATCTAGTTAAAAGATTTAATAGAAGGAAAAAAGAACCACTATTACAGAAGAATCACAGCATAAGTTATAATTAAACTCGTGAAAAGGAAAAAGGAAAGCTGAAAAATAGATTAAAAAGCTCCTTCATTCATTAATCTCTCTGTAATCTCTTCAGAAAATTCTGTGTGGTAGAATAAGTTAAATGCTTCTTCTGTCAAGTTGTTGGTTTTGTTTTTTTCAAAGTTTTGATGCTGTTTTGTACAACCATTGGGGCTTTTTCTTTTCTGGTATGATTTAGTGCAGGCACATTTCATGCCACCATGTGAGCCCATAAACTTGAAGCCATGTTTTTGGTCTCCTTGCCTGTGGTTATTCTGATTGACACAACAGCCCCATCAAGTGCTAATTCTTCTGATCTAGCCAGTCCACGTCCTCCCACTATTTTTGCCAGGGAAATACTATGTATTAGCTGGGTCACACATAAGGTGCTGGTTTGTGATCACCATATCCTCCACCACCAAAGACTGTGAAAAGTGAGAATATAACTAGAGCATGTGTCATCAGAGAGAAACACGGCAAGGAAATAGGATCATAGAAAAGTGAAAGGGATGAGAGGCTTGCTACAGATAGTTGGAGGTGTTTGCATGAGAGGAGTGGGAAAGAGGACTGGGGAGACAGGAGGTGAGGTATTAGTGTGGGTGGCAGTGCAGGTGTGGTCATGGTTCTACCTCCCATGCAGATATTTTGTGTGTCTTCATATACACTCATAGCTTCTCAATGCAGATTATCTCTTTGCAGCATAAGGGAGGGGATGAGAAGTGACATAGCATAATCACTGAACATCTGGCATTCCACAGTAGATGCTATTCAACTCCCAGAACTGAACCGGGACTTTCAGTTTGGTAAATCAGAGGACTTGTAGGCAATGCTGATGTGATAGGTGAGTGCAGCATGGGGCTATGCAAGTGTGTTGTCAATAAATACAAAAGGATTAGGGAATTAATGGATACAGAGTTTAGGAGTCTAGGATTCTGCAGGATGAAACAGTGAATATGAGCCACAAATGCAAAGTTAAAACAATTTGAATTTTGTCCTCTAGACATAATGGCTGAGATCCCTCAAGTACTGAGCATCCTCCTTTGAAGTGCAGAGTTTCATCAAATCTCTGAGTTCATTGGGCACTGAAGGCAACAAACTGCTCTCTGTTTTTTGCCCTTCTTAAGCAGCACAGTTTCTTAGACTGTTGCACCTTTGTCAAGGCTTTTAAAGACATAATAATGTATTAGGGGATATGTGCAATGAAAATACTTTGTTTCTTTTTATTTTTGTGAAGTTTGATTCCTTTTCAGGGGAAAAATATTATACTTGCTGAGCCTGATTTCAAACTTGCTTATCCTAATGCAAATGGGATGAGTGATGCCTGTGGAAGTAATTAATTTGCTTTGTGAGTAAGCAAATGTCGTAATTGCAGTCATTTTTTATACAATCTAGTTGGCACTAAATAAAGGATGAGTTCCTTCTTTTTTTTTTTTCTTTCCAATAGCGTTAAAAAAAAAAAATTGCATATGTATTTTAAGGTTTTGTTAATAATTGCTTTAGATACTCACTCTCCTTTTTGCAGCAGAAATTTCAATATAGCCAGAAGCATACAAACAAACTTTGAAACCTAACCTTCCTGCATAGTCAAAGATACCTTTACTGGATAGCTCAGAGCACTTATTTTGAGTAGTACTTAGGCTTCTCACTGGTGCATCCAAATTACTTTCTGAGCTTCTTCTCCATAAAAGAGAAGTAAGAGCACCAATTTCACCAATTTCTCTGACAGGCAGGGTGTTAAGTACTTAAAAAAATAGTGGTGGTGCAGGTAACAAAACCAAATAGAAAACCTTTGTTTTTTCAATTTCTGTTTATATAACAAGAGTTGAGACCAAGAATTTTGTTTTATCATTTTATACCTTATAACTTAATGACCTTCTGAATTTTAGGCTTCAAGAGGAAAAAAAAAATATATGTATATACATATTTGTATTATTTCATTTGTACTGGGACCTAGAGGGCTGTGGCCTAATATGTTGGATGCAGTATTAGTATGTAACACAACCAGTGTTTGCTGTGAAGAGTTGATATTCCGATATATAAACGAGGGAAAATCAAGTGAATGCTGGAAACAGGTGGAGAATTACAAATTGGTTGCAAGATTAATATGACCTACATTAAAAAATCCTATATATGTTTTCCTTTTTAAAGTAAATATCTCCATCTTTAAATAACAATTTCCATCAGCTGCCACAAATACAGAGATGTTACAATAGAATATCTCAAAATAAACCGAATGTTGCAATTCATTTCAGAAAGAGCAGTATTTGATTTATGTTTTATGCCAAATACATAGAGATGTATTTATGTTCTGTTAAAACTGATTTTTAATTGGAATATAATGTTTTCTGTGAGATACGTATTTTGCATATTGTCTAAATTTTTAATACATGTATATTTTTATAAGATGTATTATTTGTTAATACATGAAATATTCAACCTGGCAGCAGTTGTATTTGAAAGGATATTAGTGATATATTCTTATATTTAAACAGCTTAAGAGGGTTGTCAGTTAAAACACTCAATCTGATGTTGCTGAAATAGATATTTAGAAAAGGGTATTTTATTTATCTCAGAAGCAGACAAACAATAAACATATTAATGCACCAAATTCAAGATTTATTTTCCAAAAAGCATCATAAGTTGTATGTTGTTTTTATGGCTAAGTACAAAAAGATTTCTGGACAAGATGAGAGTGGACAGGTATGGAGGTGGATATCTTTCTTACCTCTGACTAGACAGATAATTTTGTCAAACAACCAGAGCTGTTAGTGGTGAACTAAATTAACTTCTGTGATGTCAAATGAGAAAAGCAGTAGTTTCTTTTCAGAAAAATCTTTCTTGTTGCATACAGAACATTTTAGTCTTAATATTGTGGTTGAACTAAACCTTAGAGAGTAATCCTAGCCGTATTACAGGAACTTGAATTTTCATATGTTGCATGTGTAGCTATGATATTACATGTGCTACGATGCTGCCATAAAAACAAATATTCTAGTTACTTCTGCAATCACATGTACAGTTAAGAGAGTGTATTTTCATACCTTCTTATGTTCTTAGGTTCTTCTCTGGCATAAGGACTTATGCCTAACTTGGTTAGAACTGTGCACATGGGTTATGAAACTAAGCAGGATCTGGGAAATCACAATTATCAAAAACTCCCAAAGAAGCTGTTAGTATGGCCTAAATCAATGGAGTCAGGTAGATGTTTTCTATAGTATGTGGCACAAAATTATAATAATGAAAGTGCGCTATATAATGAAAGATTTGTGGTTTTATTGAGTTTTCATGGGTGACTCCGTTTTTATACAACTTCACATTTTTGGAGTGTTAATTAAAAAAAAATAAATCTGAACATAGCTTTTATTTAGCATTAGTTAATACATTTTCTATCTAGATGCCAAATACCAAATCAAATCTAAGAGAGAGTTCCTTTTTCTGACAGGGAAACTAAAAAAGGGCACCTCAAAATCACCAAGTAATTTGAAGTACAGTTTAAAATTAGTATGAGGTGACCTGAGTTAAAAAAGAGTGTGTCTAAAAATATATAGAAAAAATGTTTGAGTGTGTGTATACACAAATATGTATATAAGTATATATACACATTGAGATAGTTGTGTTTTTATAGGATTATTTAGTATGTGGGTGGGCTAATTTTTTTTTTCAATACCCTACTTTTATTTTGCCTTTAGAAGAAGTCAGCACTTAATTAATTTTATCAGTTCCATAGGACATCTTTTGTTTTGGTGTCAGTAAATGTGAATAAAACTCTAAAGAAATTAAAAATTCTATATATACTGTAAAACAATTCAGTGCAAAATACAATATGGTATGTTACCATTTTTAATGTACATATTGCATAAGTGGAAAACATAAATGTTTCTCAATTTTATAGCATGTTGGATTTTCAAAGATTTTATTTTTTATGCTATAATAACAACTGAAAATATCTAAAATGAGTAAGACTAGAAAAAGCTTATTTATAGGGCATGCATTTTTATTTATATTTAGCTTGACTTTCTAATGAGGCAATAAAAATGAGAATGTTGCTAATAAAATTTTAATTGTATTTTGTATTGACTTGTTGCTGAGATAGCATTTGGGTGAAAGGATTGACAAATTTAAAATTGTTACCCGTACATGTTATCCTGGATAAATGGATATCAGAAGATATCAGAAGATATTACAAAAATGTATTTTTGTAAGATAAAACTTCATATTAACTGAATATCATGAAACAGATGGTACATTAAGACTTTGAGACACATTTGTAAAATGGATTTCTAAAGTAAAAGCTATGAAAAATATGTAAAAATATTGAATTTTTATCTTGGGTGTCATTCTTCACTCATAGCAATAAGTCAATAAGGAATAAAGTTGACATGAATGAGGTCGTATCAGTTTGAAACTTGTTTCAACAGGAGGAAAAGTAGGATCTATAGGCAAATACCCTTCATTTGAAGACATTCTGATAAACTTTCTAAGATGTACAAGTACCATATTTTATTATTTAAATTCTTCAGTATTTAGATACTCTCTCCTGCTGCACGTCATTCCATAGGCTGAAGAATAATACACTTTAGCACATAATGAATTTCTGTATACAGATAGGGGTGACAGATTGAGCAATCAAGATCATGTCCTGTTCAAGACCAACTGTTTTGCCTGTTGATGCTATACCATATTTGCTTTAGCCAAGATGGCTTTTTAATTGTTGTTACTATAGATGCTTTAAGGAAAGGTAAAGAATTTCAGACACATTTTGTCTAAGAGTTTGGTTTGCTACACTAGCCTGAAAAGAGAGGAATCGGGCAAAAACACTCACTTTGATACAATCTAAGATAATCTTTCCATATGAGCGTAATATCTGCATTTGCTTAATATTTTGGTCTGAAATGTACTATGCTGAAAGGAGTATATTCTGTGGGAGAATGATAAATATGATTTTCCTGCTATTTTCTCTTTAATTCTTTGATTTGCACATTTGAAACAGATGCATAGCATTAAAAAGCATGATGAGCTGTATTTATTTTTAATATTTTTAACCTTTTCTTTTAAAAACATGGTAACTAACTTGCTTCATTCTTTTCCTTCCTTTTATAGGATAGCAAAATATTATAGTGTTTATGCACAAAGCAGAAGTATTATTTATATATTTTTTTTTAATTACAGGTAAAGATTATAGTTCCCAACAGCACAGCAGGTCTGATAATAGGGAAGGGAGGTGCTACAGTGAAGGCTATAATGGAGCAGTCAGGGGCTTGGGTGCAGCTTTCCCAGAAACCTGATGGGATCAACTTGCAAGAGAGGGTTGTCACTGTGAGTGGAGAACCTGAACAAAACCGAAAAGCTGTTGAACTTATCATCCAGAAGATACAAGAGGATCCACAGAGTGGCAGCTGTCTCAATATCAGTTATGCCAATGTCACAGGTCCAGTGGCCAATTCCAATCCAACCGGATCTCCTTATGCAAACACTGCTGAAGTGTTACCAACTGCTGCAGCTGCTGCAGGGCTATTAGGACATGCTAACCTTGCTGGAGTGGCAGCCTTTCCAGCAGTTTTATCTGGCT